>NC_048570.1:41963522-42268522 GCF_013265735.2 Oncorhynchus mykiss
ATGAATACATCAATCTACCCACAAGAGTTCCACAGAGGAACTCTGAAGCTCTGTCAGAGTGACCATTGGGTTCTTGGTCACCTCCCTGACCATGGCCCGTCTTACTGAGGAGTGGCTTCCGTCTGACCACTCTACCATAAAGGCCTGATTGGTGGAGTGCTGCAGAGATGGTTGTCCTTCTGTAAGGTTCTCCCATCGCCACAGAGTGACCATCGGCTTCTTGGTCACCTCCCTGACCAAGGCCCTTCTCCCCTGATTGCTCAGTTTGGCCGGGTGGCCAGTTCTAGGAAGAGTCTTGGTGGTTCTCAACGTCTTCCATTTAAGAATGATGGAGGCCACTGTGTTCTTGGGGACCTTCAATACTGCAGACATTTTTTGGTACCCTTCCCCTCGATACAATCCTGCCTGAGAGCTTTACAGACAATTCCTTCGAGCTCATGGCTTGGTTTTTTCTCTGACATGCACTGCCAACTGTGGGACCTTATATAGACAGGTGTGTGTCTTTCCAAATCATGTCCAATAAATGCAATTTACCACAGGTGATCATTTTCAAAAATGTATGAAAATCTGTTTATGCTTTGTCATTATGGGGTATTGTGTGTAGATTGCTGAGGATTTTTATTAATTTAATCAATTTTAGAAAAAGGCTATAATGTAACAAAATGTGGAAAAAGTCTGAATACTTTGGTGGACTGAACGTGATTTAATAATTTTGGCTGCTGTTGAAGGGGAGCAGAATTTCTCTCTCATTTATTCTCTGTCGCTAAAGAAAAGTTGTACAGACAATAGAGGGTGAATATAAATAAAAATCTAAACAAAAAGACATCTTGGGAAAATGTTTGTTGCTTTAAGTACTACGGAGGTAACAAAGTTAAATTACGGGAGAGGGGGGTTAAATGATGTAACCTCCTGGTTAGAGTTACGGGCCATATGGTACATCCAATATGCCTACCATTCCACCACTCTACTAGTTGGCAAGGTGTCTCACCTCCTGGTTGTACTCGCTGGCCATCTGTGTGAGGAGAGAGGAGAAGAAACTAGCGTTCTGCAGCAGGACTCTTCCCATGATTCCCAGGTAGGTGGACATCACCACCGGGTACCGCTACAAACACACACACAAGAAAGAGCAGGGTTAATGCTGAAAACACGATGTGGAGAGGAGCATGTACGTATTACTGTCAATGAGTAAGTACAGTATATGCCAAGGTAACTGATGAAAGCATAAAACCTTGAGCGCTTTCAGAACAAACCAGTCAAGGTAATTGTATGAGTTTGACATACAGTAGTGCTGAGCAATTAGCGCTTTTTGAGGTTGGTTCGTTTTCGATTATTAAAAAATAATCAAGGATTTCAGTTTCGATATATATTTTAAAAAAAAACATTAAATTGATTATGCATTTTGTCAGTTGAATGCTGTAAAACAGAAAACAATTAATAAAAGCCCCATAATGGTAGTTACTGTCTATTACCACTCATCAATTATTAACTATAATTTATTCACATTACTTCACTAAAATAATGTCAGTTGTGTAAATTACTTCTGTTTTATTTGATTTAATTTAATTCCAAGTCATCATCTCTATAGAGCTGCTGCCTATGCTGTCTGACAAAATCATTATTTCAGTAGATCTTCAAATTAAATAAGGCATACTTTTATGACTGCTGAATATCAACTATCAATTGCTTATATCATGTATTTTCAGGTAGAGAAACCTCTGATCTCTATCCCTCTCGATTTCGAGAGAAACTGTGCATTGAGTTCAAAGAAAAAAACGGAACGAAATGGAATTGTAATAATTGAACTGACGTTGGTCAATTATGTTCCTTTAAACCAAAAACATACACAGTGTACAAAACATCAAGAACACCTTCCTAATATTGAGCTGCACCCTCCTTTTGCCCTCAGAACAGCCTGAACTCGTCAGGGCATGGACTCTACAAGGTGTCGAAAGCACACAGGGATTCTGGCCCATGTTGACTCCAATGCTGGCGGACCATTCTTAATACACATAACACATAGGAAAAAGTTGAGCGTGAAAAACCCAGTAGAGTTGCTGTTCTTCACATAAACCGGAGGCACCTGGAACCTACTACCATACCCCGTTCAAAGGCAATTAAATATTTTGCCTTGCCCATTCAGCCTCTGAATGACACATACACAATCCATGTCTCAAGGGTTCAAAATCCTTTAGCCTATTTCGACCCCTTCCTCTACACTGATTGAAGTAGCCTTCAACCTGAAATCACCTGATCAGTATGTCATGGAAAGAGTATAATGTTTTATACACTCAGTTTACAGTGACCTATAAAGGCTAAATGGCTTATACTGTTATTCAATTTAGTCCTTTAGTATTCGACAGGGAACGACATAAGGGGAACCCATAGTGAGTGAGTGAGAGACTAAAGGTTCCTATGGAAGGTTCTGACAGGGAGCCATAGCAGTTAAAGCAGAGCTCTCATAAGATAGAGAAAAAGAGAAAGAGAGAGAGACAGACTAAGGTTGCAAAAATGCTGGTAACTTTCCCCAAATCGCCAACCAGGATTTCTGGAAAACCCGTGAATTTATGGAAAGCTACTGGAATTTAGCTAACCAAAGCCCAGCTCCAGAACAGGTACAAAGCATTAACAGGTAGCTCACCTCTCCATCCACGATCCCTCTGAAGACAGAAGGCAGCAGGGGCTGGAACATGTGGGCTCCTAACACGGGGCTAACCTTCAGAGCTACTTCTACCACCTACAGAGAGAGAGAGAGAAAGAGACAGCTATTAGTCTACTATAACGCGATGCGGTTTGGTTGGTTGATCACTCGTTGTCCTACTAGAACGGCTCCTCCCTCTCGTGCAAACATTTTATGCATATCGGGTCTGGGTGGGAAAGCCCCAGGATCATTTCGGGAAAGGGTTCGACTTTTTGGACCTGTGAAAACCTCTATTTCCAGGTCCTGTGCCTGAAACTGTACTTCAACCCTAAAATGAACAGCCTGGAAGAGAACACCTACCCCAAGGTCTAAAACCAGCTAGTTAGCCTGTTGTGACTAGGGGGCATTATTTTCATTCACAAAAAAACGTTCCCGTAGTAAACAGAGGAAACTGCAGTTCTAAAATAAATAAAAAGAGCGCAAAGACTTCTGCCTGAAGCCCATACACGCCACAGCGTACATGTTGGACCCCAAGTATGCTGGCAAGAGCATCTTGTCTGGTGCAGAGATCAACAAGGCCTATGGTGTTATCACTACCGTGTCTCGCCACCTTGGCCTGGATGAGGGCAAGGTTCTTGGCAGTCTGGCAAAGTACACTTCCAAGCAAGGTCTTTGGGATGGAGATGCAAAAAGGCAGTCGTGCCAACATATCTCATCTGTTAATTAAAGTTCAACTCGTAACTTAATTGTTTTTTACAATTTCTAGGCACGACAACACATTTTCCCCCTCAGGAGACTGAAAAGATTTGGCATGGGTTCCCAGATCCTCAAGAAGTTCTACAGCTACACCATTGAGAGCATCCAGACCGGTTGTATTACCGCCTGGTATGGCAACTGCTTGGCATCTGAACGTAAGGCGCTACAGAGGGTAGTGCGTACGGCCCAGTACATCACTGGGGCCAAGCTTCCTACCATCCAGGAACTATATCCTAGGCGGTATCAGAGGAAGGCCCAAAAAATTGTCGAAGACTCCAGTCACCCAATTCATAGACTGTTCTCTCTACTACCGCACAGGCAAGTAGTACTGGATCTCCAAGTTTAAGACAAAAATGCTCCTTAACAGCTTCTACTCCCAAGCCATAAGAATGCTGAAAAATTAATCCAATGGACAATTTACATTGACCCCCCCTTTTGTTTTTACACTGCTGCTACTTGCTGTTTATTATCTATGCATAGTCACTTTACCCCTACCTAAATGTACACAATAACTCGGTACCGGTACACCCTGTATATGTGACCCGATTCAGGATACTAAGCGTATGTCGCAAGTCACGACTTCACATGAGAACCATTTGAACGTAAATCAAAATGTGTTTTTTGGCAGAAATGCCTTGTCGGACATTCCTGTGCCTTTATAACAAACTTGTATGCCGTATGTAAATACAAATGCAATTGTTATATTACGAGCCTTGTTGGTTAAACCACAGAAAAATAACTCAACCTTCTCATTAGCCATGATTGGCTGTGATAATGAGTGGGCTGGACATGCCGAGAGAGGAGTTTGGATTGGTCTGCCATATTGAAGGTGTCTGTCTATTTGAGCTCGTCAGTCCGTGTTGGTAATCTGGTTGAACGCAGCTTTTTAAAAATGTATTGTGAAATGGAACTGCATAAGTGTTGCTTTCCACTTTCTGGAAAATCAAGTTTTTAAATCAGTGGAATTAGAGTATAATAGCTAAAGAGATGGAGAAAACACATGTCTCTGAATTACATCTTCAAACTAAGGGCAACCATGGTATGGCATTCCTGACAGGAAGACACATCCATGATGTATGCAGTTAAGACAGTTAGCTACATTTTCAGATATTACACATTTCTAATTTTGACAAAGTGGTTTCATTTTAAGCTAAAGTGTACTGTTAGCTAGCTAGCTAACGTTAGCTGGCTGGCTCCCTAGCTGACATTATTCGTATCCCAGAGACGTATTCATGCAGGGTAGTAACATGATTTGACACTGTGTTCATTGTTGTTTAATTAGCTAACGTTAGCTGGCTGGCTCGTTAGCTAACGTTAAGTGACGTGTGTGATCTTAAACTTTGTTTACCTAGCTAGGTTCATTGTTTACCTGTCTTAAGCTAAAGTGTATTGTTAGTTGGTTGTTAGCTGGCTGGCTCGTTAGACATGTGTGAACTTACGCTTTGTTTACCTAGCTATGTTCATTGTTTACCTAGCTAGCTAGCAATATGTCTTAAGCTAAAGTGTACTGTTAGCTAGCTAATGTTAGCTGGCTCGCTCCCTAGCTGACATTATTCATATCCCAGAACCATTTGCTTTTCTAGATAGAGCCTGTTAGCTAGCTAACATTGAACCTGGTTGATTAGGTACCAGCACTGTGGCATTGTTAGCACTGTTCATTGTTGTTTAACTGGCTAACATTAACTGGCTGGCTCGTTAGCTAACGTTACATGACGTGTGTACAACACCCGTTGAATATGGCCGGTGTCAGTAAACATCTGAAAAAAAGCGTAATGAAATTGTTGACAGCAGAGCTGGTTAGGCTGTTTTCATGTTATCCATAGGTAAACAAATAATTGGCCAGAGCGTCAAGTGTGCACTACGAGAGCAAAACAAGATCAGTGGGACTAAAGCTTAAGAGGGTGTGAACAATTCGAAGTGGGTGTAGACAAAGAAGAGCTCTTCACGAGATACCAAAACATTCAAGGCCATTTTCTCAAAAGTGAGTTTACAAGTTGATCAACTTTCAAAGCAGCATTACTTTCCTCAAATGCAGTGTATGATATAGCATTTGGTAGCTCTGAGTCTCTACTTTTATCCAATGTAAAAAACACAATTTCAAATTTTGCTACATAAGATGGAATCCAGGTGGTGAGTCACGTATATAGCTGTGTTACTTTTTATTTTTATTTGACTACTTTTACTTGAATGTACTTATTTTCTCAACCCTTTCTTGAACTGCATTGTTGGTTAAGGACTTGTAAGTAAGCATCTCACGGTAAGGTGAAGTATTCAACCCCAATGTTATGGTTAGCTTAAATAAGTGCAGGAGTAAACATTTGCTAAAGTCACAAAATAAGTTGCATGGACTCACTTTGCGTCCATGATTTTTGAATGACTACCTCATCTCTGTATCCCACACATACAATGATCTGTAAGGTCCCCTCAGTCGAGCAGTGAATTTCAAAAAACAGATTCAACCACAAAGAACAGGGAGGTTTTCCAATGCCTCTCAAAGAAGGGCACCTATTGGTAGATGGTAAAAATAAAAAATACCAGACATTAAATATCCTTTTGAGCATGGTGAAGTTATGAATTACACCTTGTATGGTGTATTAACACACCCAGTCACTAGAAATACAGGCATCCTTTCTAGCTCAGTTGTCAGAGAGGAAGGAAACTGCTCAGGGATTTCACCATGAGGCCAATGGTGACTTTAAAACAGTTACAAAACTGAATGACTGTGATAGGAGAAATCTGTTGATGTCTAAACATTGTATTTCCTACACAATACTACCTAACTGACAGAGTGAAAAGGAAGCATGTACAAAATGAAAATATTCCAAAACATGCATCCTGTTTGCAACTAGGCACTAAAGTAAGACAGCAAAAATGTTGGCAAAGAAATTAACTTTTTATCCTGAATACAAAGTGTTAGGTTTCAGGCTAATCCAGTACACATTACAGAGTACCATTCTTACCCAGAAATAATCACCACTGTTATTGCTTTCAAAAGCGATTCTAACATGTATTGACTCAGGGGTGTGAATAGTTAAGTAAATTAGATATCTGTATTTCATTTTCAAAACATTTGAGTGTAGATGGGTGAGGAAAAAAACATACATTTAATTCATTCTGAATTCAGGCTGGAACAAAAATGTGGAATAAAGGGTATGAATACATTCTCGACCATCAAATTGCAATAAAATTGGTATATCGAATCGCAACACATAAAATAGTGAGAATCACAATACACATCGAATCAGCACATAAGTATCATGATAATATCATATTTTGAGGTCCCTGGCAATTCCCAGCCCTAGTTAACATAGGATAGTGGATAAACGATATTAATGAGTTTGTGTGTAAGTATGTGTTTGTTGTGTGTGTGTGTGTGTGTGTGTGTGTGTGTTATGACATGAATAGCAGGGCATCTGATCTAAAGACTCCTCTCCTCTGCCCACAGCACCATGATCAAAGACACAATCAGGACATAACCCCTGACCTCTCCACAGTTTAACATATTCTCAGAATTGTACTATTTCAATAGCCTCTCCCTCTAATACTTTTCAACATTTCACTTCGTTTGATCTTTCAACTTCAAACATTTGACACCACGATACAAAACAACTTAATGGAACATTTCAGCCAGGGCTCGACATTAACGCTGGTTTTCGTCTGAGACGAGTCAAAAAGCCTCATGTCCAAACCAATGCTGACATGAGGCACCAGAAAATGGAGCCAAACTTTAATTACATAAATATGGGCTAAACACCAGTCATGTTTGATAAATATAATGAAGGATAATTAACCATGTCTAAAGGCTTGATTCTGTCGACATACTAGAGGCAAGGTTAGTTCAGATCAAATGGTCACCCGAGAGTGCGCACAGCATAACACCCACATTGAATCTGAGCTGCGGCGGTCAACATTCTGACACTATTTAACCATAAACTTAATTGTTTAAAACATGGACTTCTGTAATTTTATGAAGCATGTCTTACCTCGTTTCAAAGTAACTTTGAAATTATTTTCTAAACACTTTATGCCATTGAAACCAACATTCTTCTCATATTCTATTGGATTTCAAATCAACATAATTTTATTGCCCAGCAGCCAAAGGCATAATTCTAGTCATGCAAGTAACCCATGCTAGATGATGCATCTTTAGATCTCCCTCTCTTTCTTAGTTTCTAACAGATATTTTTCATCACTGTCACAGGAAACCGCTCATGTGCACGTTTGAGAATGGTGTATCCCAGGTCGTTTCCTTTATGAACCTTCACATGTAGCCTGCATTGTTGCACTTATAATATGTGACCTACCGGCTCGATTCATATTCACGTGAGGCCATGTACTAAAAAAACAAAGACTAAAAGCTGGTTTATACTATGTGCTCAGAGTGCACTCTGGGCTTTCGTAAACTCGTTGTCAGATTGTCCATTTGTAAATTCAGAGCGTTTCGGAGCCCACATTAGATGCTCTGGCGGAGGAGTAAGGTCAGAACGCTCGGATCAACCCAACAGCAGCAGTCAAGCAAACTGGCTAACGTTGGCTAGCTACTTCCAGACACAAATGAGGGAACCGCTCACCTGACCATTCTATTTGCCTTAGCAGCACTGGTTAGGCAGTTTATTTGTTATTCAGAGCGTTGGTTCTCCGCAACTGCGCTGCTGGCAAAAAAATAAAAGTATTTGGTTGTAATGTTAAAATATTTAATAGGCTATAAAGGGTGACCATCCATTCCTCCACGAGAGCCTTAAAGGGGATGGTGTTATACACACACCTTGTTTTTTGAAGGGGGGGGGGGGGGGGGGGGAATTGGTGATGCAATCAACAGTGGATGGGTGGAGAAACGTTCTGTTCCAAGTGAAACCGAATGGGAGCATTCACACCGTCAGGGTGGTCCCACTTGGGCAAACGGCCAGAACAGGGAAGGGCCTACCTGAATTTATCTAATAAACGCCTGTTTTTGTTTTCCATTGCAAAACATTCTGCTACGGTGTGAACTAATGAATAAAACCGAGGCTAGTGAGAACGGAGAGGGTGAAAACGTTCTCTGAGCTGAGTCTTCGTCACTCTGTTGTTCTGCTTCTGTCCTCAAATGGGATTAAATTCTTTAATAGGGATGATTCAGCAACACAACATCGGTCCCCGGTTCAAATGTTTAAGATGCATCGGTCAGAAAATCTGTTGAAAAGTTACGAATCATCGATTCACTGAAATGTTTTGCTCAAATTACTTTCTTTCTACATTCCCAAAAATATATTTTGTGACAACTGTGTCCTCTCCTACAGTGGTGAACTAAGCATGTAATTACACTGACAGTCATTCATCTTCAAGTCATTTTGCATGCAAAACAACCTCAAGAAATATACAGGGCCTTCGGAAAGTATTCAGACCCCTTGACTTTCTCCACATTGTTACATTACAGCCTTATTCTAAAATGGATATATATATATTTTTTTTAAAGGTCAGCAATCTACATATACAGTGGGGCAAAAAAGTTTAGTCAGCCACCAATTGTGCAAGTTCTCCCACTTAAAAAGATGAGAGGCCTGTAATTTTCATCATAGGTACACTTCAACTATGACAGACAAAATGAGGGGGAAAAATCCAGAAAATCACATTGTAGGATTTTTAATGAATTTATTTGCAAATTATGGTGGAAAATAAGTATTTGGTCAATAACAAACAAGCAAGGTTTCTGGCTCTCACAGACCTGTAACAACTTCTTTAAGAGGCTCCTCTGTCCTCCACTCGTTACCTGCATTAATGGCACCTGTTTGAACTTATCAGTATAAAAGACACCTGTCCACAACCTCAAACAGTCACACTCCAAACTCCACTATGGCCAAGACCAAAGAGCTGTCAAAGGACACCAGAAACAAAATTGTAGACCTGCACCAGGCTGGGAAGACTGAATCTGCAATAGGTAAGCAGCTTGGTTTGAAGAAATCAACTGTGGGAGCAATTATTAGGAAATGGAAGACATACAAGACCACTGATAATCTCCCTCTATCTGGGGCTCCACGCAAGATCTCACCCCGTGGGGTCAAAATGATCACAAGAACGGTGAGCAAAAATCCTCCACACGGGGGGACCTAGTGAATGACCTGCAGAGAGCTGGGAACAAAGTAATAAAGCCTACCATCAGTTACACACTGCGCCGCCAGGGACTCAAATCCTGCAGTGCCAGACGTGTCCCCCTGCTTAAGCCAGTACATGTCCAGGCCCGTCTTAAGTTTGCTAGAGAGCATTTGGACGATCCAGAAGAAGATTGGGAGAATGTCATATGGTCAGATGAAACCAAAATATAACTTTTTGGTAAAAACTCAACTCGTCGTGTTTGGAGGACAAAGAATGCTGAGTTGCATCCAAAGAACACCATACCTACTGTGAAGCATGGGGTGGAAACATCATGCTTTGGGGCTGTTTTTCTGCAAAGGGACCAGGACGACTGATCCGTGTAAAGGAAAGAATGAATGGGGCCATGTATCGTGAGATTTTGAGTGAAAACCTCCTTCCATCAGCAAGGGCATTGAAGATGAAACGTGGCTGGGTCTTTCAGCATGACAATGCTAACAGAAATCCCTAAATAAATCACAGGGTCAACAGCAAAGCACCTCCACTCCATCACACACTTCACGGTGGGAACCACACATGCGGATATCATCCGTTCATCTACTCCGAGCTCATCTGTCCAGCGTCTGTTCTTTTGCCCTCTTAATCTTTTCTTTTTATTGGCCAGTCTGAGATATGGCTTTTTCTTTGCAACTCTGCCTAGAAGGCCACCATCCCGGAGTCGCCTCTTCACTGTTGACGTTAAGACTGGTGTTTTGCTGGCACTCTTTAATGAAGCTGCCAGTTGAGGACTTGTGAGGTGTTGCTTTCTCAAACTAGACACTACTTGTAATCTTGCTAAGTTGAGCACCCAGGGCCTCCCACTTTCTATTCTGGTTAGAGCCAGTTTGCGCTGTTCTGTGAAGGGAGTAGTACACAGCGTTGTACGAGATCTTCAGTTTCTTGGCAAATTCTCACATGGAATAGCCTCCATTTCTCAGAACAAGAATAGACTGAAGAGTTTTAGAAGAAAGTTATTTGTTTCTGGCCATTTTGAGCCTGTAATCGAACCCACAGATGCTGATGCTCCAAATACTCAACTAGTCTAAAGGCGGCCAGTTTTTTTGCTTCTTTAACCAGAACCACAGTTTTCAGCTGTGCTAACATAATTGCAAAAGGGTTTCCTAATGATCAATTAGCCTTTTAAAATTATAAACTTGGATTAGCTAACACAACATGCCATTGGAACGCAATGCTGATAATGTAGCTGATAATGGGCCTCTCCATGCCTATGTAGAGACTCCATTAAAAATCATAGTCATTTACAACATTGTCTACACTGTATTTAAGTTATTTTAAATGGATTTTTTTTTTAAATGTTCTTTCAAAAACAAGGACATTTCCAAGTGACCCCAAACTTTTGAATGGTAGTGTATTCCCCATGAGTTACAGAACACTGAGCAAATCACGGTGCAACACTCCGTATTTTCTGCTGACTTGCCCCACTAACCCAGAAAGTACTTAGCTAGGCTGAAACACCTGCATTTTGGCGCTGCTTTACAATATATACATACAGTTGAAGTCGGAAGTTTACATACACCTTAGCCAAATAAATTTAAACTCAGTTATTCACAATTCCTGACATTTAATCAGAGTAAAAATCCCCCGTCTTAGGTCAGTTAGGATCACCACTTTATTTTAAGAATGTGAAATGACAGAACAATAGTAGAGAATTATTTATTTCAGCTTTTATTTCTTTCATCACATTCCCAGTGGGTCAGACGTTTACATACACTCAATTAGTATTTGGTAGCATTGCCTTTAAATTGTTTAACTTGGGTCAAACGTTTTGGGTAGCCTTCCACAAGCTTCCCACAATAAGTTGGGTGAATTTTGGCCCATTCCTCCTGACAGAGCTGGTGTAACTGAGTAAGGTTTGTCGGCCTCCTTGCTCCCACACGATTTTTCAGTTCTGCCCACACATTTTCCATAGGATTGACGGCCGGAGCATTGTGATGGCCACTCCAATACCTTGACTTTGTTGTCCTTAAGCCAGTTTGCCACAACTTTGGAAGTATGCTTGGGGTCATTGTCCATTCGGAAGACCCATTTGCGACCAGGCTTTAACTTCCTGACTGATGTCTTGAGATGTATATGACTATTTCTATATTTTGAATTTGGCGCTCTGCAATTTCACACAATGTTGTCGAGGTGGGTCGCTAGCAGAACACCTTCGCCAGAAAGGTTACAAGACATTTGTGGATTGGTTGAAAAACAAGTTTTAATGACTCCAACCTAAGTGTATGTAAACTTCCGACTTCAACTGTGTGTGTGTGTGTGTGTGTGTATTATATATATATATATATATATATATATATATATATATATATATATATATATATATATATATATATATATATATATATCTTTATATATAAATAAATAAATATTAATAAATATACATATATATTATATCTATATAAATAAATATATATATAATATACACATACACACACCATATTGTAGAATATATATATTCTACAATGAGTATGTGTGTGTGTATATGTATGTGTGTATAATATATATATATAATACACATACATTCTACACTGTAGAATATACATACACATATATTCTACATTGTTATACACACACACACACACACACACACACACACACAATATATATATAGAAGGCAGCGCCTTCTGTCCCCTCTACTCCTGCCACCAGTGGAGTTCACCTGCCAAATTACGTAACTGCAGACCTGAATGTGCCTCAGGGCCAAAAGAGTACAGCGGGGAGGAGTCGTTGTATTCTTAGCCACAAGAAATATCCCATCACCTGCACTACTTGTGCTGTTACTCTCTGCTTCACAGCAAAAAGAGACTGCTATGGGACTTGGCATAAGCAGCACAATCTTGTGTAGAGGACTGTGGGTATTGTAAATACTCTAATTGTACATTTCAAAAAGTATTCACTTTGTGTGTGGTTTGTGGTGTGTGTACTTATGACATTAGATCAGTGTTGGCTGCTAACTTACCCGTATCTTAAATAGTTCACTTGTGTGTTGGGAGGCATTGGATTAGTGTTCTCGTTACATCTCATGTTAGTACCTTTTACGTAGGGAAGCTAATGATTCATTATTTATTATTATTTTCCTGGGTGTGTAAACTTACTTTTTGATTACCATAGAATTTATGTTCTCTATGGTTATGTACTTGAAAATGTACCAATTCGGCCACTTGGGTATATTTGGGGAAACTCGTGAGGGACACTTCATACTAAATATTATGTAGCTCTCACTTTCTCGTGTTGCCCTGTTGTGAACAACATCTACATTATCCCCAGCATCCTATCTCAATGGCCTGTCTTTTGCATTTCAAAGAAGAAAAAATATATATGTAGAAAACACTTTTTTTGTTTGTTTGAACTTTTACCAGATCTATTGTGTTATATTCTTCTACATTATATTCCACATCTACACAAACTTCAAAGTGCTTATTTTCAAATAGTATCAATAATATGCATATTCTTGCTTCAGGTCCTGAGCTACAGGTAGTTCGATTTGGGTATGTCATTTTATGGCTGAAATTGAGATGAAGGGTCCTATCCAGAAGAGGTATAATCAGCTTTTTGATATGCCACACCTGTCAGGAGGATGGATTATCTTGGCAAAGGAGAAATGCTCACTCACAGGATGTAAACAGATTTGCGCCCAACATTTTAGAGAAATATGCTTTTTGTGTTTATGGAACATTTCTGGGATTTTTTATTTCAGCTCATGAAACCAACACTTTACATGTTGTGTTTATATTATTGTTCAGTGTACATACATACATACATACATACATACATACATACATTGAACAAAAATATAAACTTAACATGTAAAGTGTTGGTTCCATTATGAACACTTGCTCTTTCCATGTATACTGACCAGGTGAATCCAGGTGAAAGCTATGATCCCTTATTGATGTCACTTGTTAAATCCACTTCAAATCAGTGTAGATGAAGGAGAGTAGACAGGTTAAAGAAGGATTTTTAAGTCTTGAGACATGGATTGTGCATGTATGCCATTGTGTGTGTGTGTGTGCCATTGAATGGAGAAGACAAGATTGAAGTGCCTCTGAACTGGGTATGGCAGTCGATGCACTGGTTTGAGTGTCAAGAACTGCAGCGCTGCTGGTTTTTCACTCAACAGTTCCAGTGTGTTTCAAGAATGGTCCACCACCCAAAAGACATCCAGCCATCCATCGCCTGACACTAATTAGCATTACGCAACGGACATAAATATCCCTAGAAAATATTCCTATTCATGAAAATCACAAATTAAATATATTGAGACACAGCTTAGCCTTTTGTTAATCACACTGTCATCTCAGATTTTCAAAATATGCTTTACAGCCAAAGCTAGACAAGCATTTGTGTAAGTTTATCGATAGCCTAGCATAGCATTATGTCCAGCTAGCAGCAGGTAACTTGGTCACGGAAATCAGAAAAGCAATCAAATTAAATTGTTTACATTTGATGAGCTTTGGATGTTTTCACTCACGAGACTCCCAGTTAGATAGCAAATGTTCATTTTTCCCTAAATATTATTTTTGTAGGCGAAATAGCTCCGTTTGTTCGTCACGTTTGGCTGAGAAATCGCCCGGAAATTGCAGTCACAAAAACGGTGAAAAATATTCAAAATTAGCTCCATAATATTGACAGAAACATGGCAAACGTTGTTTATAATCAATCCTCAAGGTGTTTTTCAAATAGCTATTCGATAATATATCCATCAGGACAATTAGTTTTTCAGTAGGACCGATTGGAGTAATGGCTATGTCTGTATTTTACGCGAGAATCTCTCTGGGGGCATCAGGTGACCACGTGCACAATGTAGCCGCCGACGGCTATTCTTCAACATAAATGCGTAAAACTACGTCACAATGCTGTAGACACCTTCGGGAATACAGAGAAAGTGTAATCTGGTTGATAGCCGATCCACTGCTCAATACGGACTCATTGGAAAGCAGTGCTTTCAAAACATGGGGCACTTCCGGATTGGATTTTTCCTCAGGCTTTAGCCTGCAACATCAGTTCTGTTATACTCACAGAAAATATTTTTACAGTTTTGGAAACTTTAGAGTGTTTTCTATCCTAAGCTGTCAATTATATGCATATTCTAGCATCTTGTCCTGACAAAATATCCCGTTTACTACGGGAACGTTTTTTTTTCTTCCAAAAATGAAAATACTGCCCCCGAGTCACAACAGGTTTTAACACAACTGGGAACATTGGAGTCAATATGGGCCAGCATCCCTGTGGAATGCTTGACACCTTGTAGAGTCCATGCCCAGATGAATTGAGGCTGTTATGAAGGCAAAAGGTGGTGCAACTCAATATTAATAAAAGTGTTCCTAATGTTTTGTACAATCGGTGTTTATCTGGTGCAGAGAGATGAGAAAATTAGTTTCTCAGTCATGGAAATAAAAGTGCTGAAAACATGTTGGGCTCACTATTTTAAAATAAAATGGAGAATAAACTATAGGATTAAAAATACCGGCGTTTTGGTCAGGTACAACTGACTAGCGCTAACTAACGCTACCTAGAAGAAGAAAAAACAAAAAACAAAGAGTCAATAATCCATATAATATCAGCCAAAATAATATTGAGATATTTAACAATAGACTTTTCCCCCATCACTAATTCAGTCCCGACAGATTTATTTCGGTTTACACGCAGAATCTTTCCACGAGAGATTACACAAACACACAACACAAATTCACACACAACCAGGTAATGGAATTCCAATACGGATCCTGCATGGCCAGCGTAATAATGCTCTTTCCTAGTACTTTCCAGGGGAGCTTAACTTCTAATAATAACATCATTTTTTTCATGTTGTCAGAACAAAACATGCCAGACAGACAATGAGGGAGGCATATAAAAATCATAATGAAAAAAATAACCCATGCCAAAAAATATCCATGCCATTTTAAAGTTCCCTCATTGCGTTTGAGGTAAGAAGAGAAATGACAGTTAGCAAGTTGACTTTTTAAACATTTAAGCTAATGAATGACGATGTAGGTTGTCAACGTGGTAACGGCTGAGCGGCTGAGAGCTTTTCCAAGAAAATGAATTCAATGAATGCATGCAGCACTTTGGAGGGTGAGCAAGACCTCTAAAGAAATTATAGGCTCCTGTATATTGGAATGGTAAAGGTCAAGTCTATTACTAAAAAGCATAGAAAGGCGAAACATTATTAAAAATACATTAATAGACATAATATTCAACTCCAAACCCATGGAAAGTGGAAGATAAGCAGGCGAGATGGATGATGCTTCACTAAGAAGAACGTAGAGTGTTTCATCATTATATTCCAAAATGGAAAAATATCTGGAATAATGTTTGTCGACCCGTTCTGGTCTCTAAATAACGTCTCAACTATCAACTTTTTAGGAGTAACATCATATTAAAAGCTATTACCAAGGCTACAGTAAACGCTATTATCGAGACTACTGTCAACTTTTAAACAATGTACACGTGATGACTTCACCAACAAGTCACTGAATATGCAACTTTTGGTACAATACAGACATGCTGCACATCAACTCAGTTTCTGTAGTAGACAATAGTGCTCCGTAGACGTGATGTCAGTAGAAAGTTAACAGCACGACAGGATCAACTAGTTAACCTATAGAATGATCTAGAGGCAAAAACAGCACCGACAACTACTAACAACAGGATGAGAAAAAAAAAACACTTCAACCAGAGCCGTATATTTAGACATATTTATAAATATACATCTCTGACCTCAATCAGTTGCCTCAGTTCCCCTCATTAGCTGAGAAAAACACAGCAGCATCTCTGTTCATCAATTTGTGTGTCAATTAGCAGCGAGTGGCGTCACCTCTGCTCTGTTGCTATCGACAACCGCACTGGAGGAGTAACAAGTTAATTAGCGTCACTAAGAGTCACTTCCTGTAGCTACCCTACCCATCCTCAGAAATGGTGTGTCAGTGGCGGTCGGTGCGTTTAAGATAAAAAATAAAATAAAAATATTAGCATGGCCTTATTTCTATGACAGAATATTGGATGACTGTCACTCATATTCCATTCACTCAGCTTAATGTAACATCGATAGTTAAGTTACTACATGACACTTCTTTTTCCTAAACCCATTATAAGGCTGCTACAGGGTAGCCTAGTGGTTAGAGCGTTGGACTAGTAAGCGGAAAGTTGCAAGTTCAAATCCCCGAGCTGACAAGGTACAAATCTGTCGTTCTGCCCCTGAACAGGCAGTTAACCCACTGTTCCTAGGCCGTCATTGAAAACAAGAATTTGTTCTTAACTGACTTGCCTAGTTAAATAAAGGTAAAATAAATAAAAAATACAATCTAGGAATGAAAGTTTCCCATACAGAGGTCGAGAGAAGGATGAGTAATCAAGTTGGAAGATAGTGACACATTCAACAATGCCTTGCACACTCTTGCCTGCAGCTAGCTGATCTAGGGTGTAATCATTAGTCCAATAGTTGCAAAAGAGTTTCTATTGGACCAATTCAGGTATGTTCATCCCAGTTTCATTCCATTTGCTTCCGTTTAAGAAACGTTATTCAACATAATCGGCATAATGAATACACCCCTGATCACACGCAAACACAGTTCCCTTTTATAGCAGCCACATACAAACAGCATGATCGCTTTGCTCCTTCTCGCATCGACGTACTCTCCTCCTTTTACCTTTTCCCTTCACTTGTGGAATTCAGTGCACAACACATCAGCTGTCTGTGACCAGGCAAAAAACACTTTCTAAGCCAAACCTTTATATCTTACCCGCTAACCGCTACACACAGCCTACATCGTTGTCACCAAATTAGCTAATGTCATAGTCAACATCGCTACTAGAACTAATGCATTAGTAAACCCGCAGTACAGCGTACAGTGAGCATGCAAGCAGATTACCAGTTAGTTATACCTGCAGGGACAGTGGCATAATTACTAAAACTGAAAGCTAAACTTGACTTGGAAAAGTTCCAGTGTTGGATAGCCATAACCAGCTAGCTAACATAACATCCCTCTCTGTTTAAACTGGGTATTTGAATAGCCTAACTAGCTAGCTGCATTCGCTAGCTAAGGAAGTGAATATAGCTAGTTCGCTCTCTCTCTTGCTCTCTCTCTGTTCAACTATGGTCTTTCTGAGTCAACTACTCACCATATTTTATGCACAGCAGTGCTAGCTAGCTTTAGCTTGAGTACTATACTCATTCTGATCCTTTGATTGGGTAGACAACATGTCAGTTCAGGCTGCAAGAGCTCTGATAGGTTGGAGGATGTCCTCCAGAAGTTGTCAATGTGTAAGTCTATGGAAAGGGGTGAGAACCATGGTTTTGTACCAAGTGGAGGATGGAAACTAGCTGTCCTCCTGCTACACCATGGTGCTACCCAACAGAGTGCTGTTGAGGGTACTGTAGACCTTCATTGCAAAAACAGTGTGTTTTAATAAATGATTGGGTGACGTGAATATATTCACTATTTTGGTCCTCCCCTGAGGAGACTCCACTGGTGTGTATATGTGTAATAATAATTTGTGCTTATATTTGTCTTATTTCACACATGTATTAGTATGCATGTGAACATTGGAAAAGTGTTTATTTTTTTTGCATTTCCCACTCAGACACCCAGACATCACAGCTCTTCAAGGTAAATATACGCTGAGTGTACAAAACATTACGAACACCTTTCTAATATTGAGTTGCACCACCTTTTGCCCTCAGAACAGCCTCAATTTGTCGGGACAGTGGTGTACCATTCTTGATTCAAACGGGAAACTGTTGAGCACAAAAAACCCAGCAGTGTTGCAGTTCTTGACACAAACCGCACCGACTACCATACCACGTTCAAAGGCACTTCAATATTTTGTCTTGCCCACGGCACACAAACACAATCCATGTCACAATTGTCTCAAGGCTTAAGAATCCATCTTTAATCAACTACACTAACTGAAATGGATTTAACAAGTGACATCAATAAGGGATCATAGGTTTCATCTGGAATCACATGGTCAGTATGTCATGGAAAGACCATTGTTTTATACACTGTGTAATGGCTTGTTATAGTGCTTGATGAAGAATATATGGGGAATGGAGGAGGAGCGGGAAAGAGGAAGGGTGGGAGAGAAGCTTTCACAAAATAATACCATATATTTTAAAACGTTTCTAATCTAGAACTATTCCACACACTCAATTAAATGCAACAAACTGAGGTAGGAGAGAGATGTGAGCCTTCTTCTGAATACAAGGATTGTCTGGTTCCACACTCTAGATCCAAGATGGCAGTGGATTCAAACAGGTGGCTGTAAACTGACACCGAGACTCATGCATCTTTCTTAATCTCTCCATCTCCCTGACTTTCTCTCTTTTACTCTTTCTGTCTCCCCCACTTCTCTGTTCCCTCTCTTTCACTTCCTCTCCCCATCTCTTTCTATTGCCTTCTCCCTCTCTCTCAGGGGCCAGCGGGACACAGCAGCACAGTGCCTGGCCTCTGTCTCTCACACTGGCATCGCAGACTTGAGCTGCTTTTCCTCAGTCATCCTCTTTAACAGGGAGGCAAGTGGCTGACACTTTCCCCACAGAAAAAACACAGACACGCACAACTCTGTCCTTCAGAGCCCACCACCCTTCTCCTCCTCTCACTCCCTCCTTCCCTCTTACTCTCCTCACAAATCGACAGTGCTGGCCAAAGTCTGTACACATCTCCACCTCATTTCACCCTTAATCCTTCTCATACTCTCTCTTCTTCCCTCTAGTCCTCCCCTCTCATCAAATTCCCGTCAGCCTCCCAAACCCACTGAACAAGCCAATGCAGCTATGAACACCACATCAATCACTTTAGAAACCAGATCACCAAGTATATACTGAACAAAAATATAAATGCAACATGTAAAGTGTTGGTCCAATGTTTCATGAGCTAAGAGGCCAGAAATGTTCCATACGCACAAAAAGCTTATTTCGCTCACATTTTGTGCACAAATTTGTTTACATTCCTGTTAGTGAGCATTTCTCATTGGCAAGATAATCCATCCACTTGACAGGTGTAGCATATCAAGAAGCTGATTAAACAGCACGGTCCTTACACAGGTGCACCTTGTGCTGCGGCCAATAAAATGCCACTTTAAAATGTGCAGTTGTCACAACACAATGCTACAGATGTCTAAAGTTTTAAGGGAGCGTGCAATTGGCATGACTGCAGGAATCACCGCCAGAGAATTAAATGTTAATTTCTCTACCACAAGCCGCTTCCAACGTTGTTTTAGAGAATTTGACAGTACGTCCAACCGGCCTCACAACCGCAGACCATGTGTAACCACACCAGCCCAGGACCTTCACATCCAGCTTCTTCACCTGCGAGATCATCTGAGGGGGTGCTGCACATTATTTCTGTCTATAATAAATCCCTTTTGTGGGGGAAAATCTCATTCTGATTGGCTGGGCCTGGCTGACAACTGGTTGGGCCTATGCCCGCCCAGGCCCACCCATGGCTGCACCCCTGCCCAGTCATGTGAAATCCCCAGATTAGGGCCGAATGAATTTATTTCAATTAACTGATTTACACTGATGGACATACTGTACACACAGGCTGGGGGGAAGAAAAGATGTAGATAGAGCTCATTTGTTTGTTTCTTTGTAAAATTTGTAGTCTTTGGCCCACCGAGATATCAAGAGGAAACCAAACATAGTCCTCATCCACAGCTAGATTAAACAAGCACTGGTCTCTCATGTACAATGTTCATTTGAACTATTAGTTTTATGTACAGGCTGTGTCCAGAGTGAAACAACCTTTGCATCCTACTGGGCAGTACAGTTAGAGTGACCTTATACTGGGCAGGACAATTAGAGTCACCTTATACTGGGCAGTTGCTTTGTTCAAGTAACACTGTGCTTGTTGTTTTTAGTGTGAATTTGAGCACAGCGTTAACTCTCACAGCTGATATAGCCCCAAAACCTTGCACAGTTACTGGTGCAATACACTACTCTTGGCTCATACTGCCCCCAAATCAAAGCAAATGTTATTTTTCACATGCTTCGTAAACAACAGGTGTAGACTAATAGTAAAATGCTTACTTACGGGCCCTTCCCTACAATGCAGAGAGAGAAATAGAAAAAAGTATAACGTGAGGAATAAATACACAATGAGTAACGATAACTTGGCTATATACACGGGCTACCAGTACCGAGTCTATGTGCAGGGGAACGAGGTAATTGAAGTTGATATGTACATATAGGCAGGGATAAAGTGACTAGGCAACAAGATAATAGACAGCAGCAGCAGAGTCTGTGAAGAATCAAAAGAGTCGATGCAGATTGTCCCAGTAGCTATTGGTTGACTATTTACTATCTTATGGCTTGGGGGAAGAAGCTGTGCAGGGTCCTGTTGGTTCCAGACTTGGTGCTCCGGTACCGCTTGCCATGCGGTAGCAGAGAGAACAGTCTATAAATTGGGTGACTGGTGTCTCTGACAATTTTTAGGGCCTTCCTCTGACACCGCCTGATATAGAGGACTTGGATGGCAGGGAGCTTGGCCCCAGTGATGTACTGGGCCATACGCACTACCCTCTGTAGCCCCTTGCGGTCAGATGCCGAGCAGTTGCCATACCAAGCGATGATGCAGCCAGTCAAAAATAGTCTCAATTGTGCAGCTGTAGAACTTTTTGGAGGATCTGAGTGCCCATGCCAAATCTTTTCAGCCTCCTAAGGGGGGAAGAGGCGCTGTCGTGCCTTGTTCAAGACTGTGTTGTTGTGTGAACCACGTTAATTCCTTAGTGATGTGGACAGTGAGGAACTTGAAGCTCTCGACCCGCTCCCCTCCAGCCCCGTACTGTATAGTATTGGGGAAGAGAGGGATGCAGGGATCACAGAATGGATACACGAACCACAAATCCCTGTCTTCCTCTAGAGCAGGGTTTCCCAAACTCGGTCCTGCCCCCCCGGGTGCACGTCTTGGTTTTTGCCCTAGCACTACACAACTGATTCAGTTAACCACCTCATCAAGCTTTGATTATTCGAATCAGCTGTGTAGTGCTACGGCAAAAACCAAAACGTGCACCGGGGGGTTAGAAGTGGAGTTTTCCCAGAAATACAATTCTCAGAGAAGCCATGATTAAATTCCTAAAGCCGGCGCATCGATAATGGAGAGTAAAACCAAGTCAAAACAAATGTACAAAAGGGTGCAAGCGTGGGCACACAAGCACAGACACAAGCACAGACACACACACACACAACCTTCAGAACTTGGACTTGTCCTTCGTTGGTGATATCTTTGAGTAGATTACAGAAGGATCTGCACAGGCCCTCAGCATAGTTCTGTAGGAAGTCAGTAGCTGACAGGTAGATGTAGGCGTTGACTATCTGGAAGCATGTCCTCAGGTTCTCTGAGCTCATCTCTGAAACAGATAAACACACATCACATTAGAGGGAGAGAGATGAGCCAGACAGACTCCTAATCTCTGTGTTCTTTATAGTGTGCAAGGTCCTATCTCACCAGGCAGTGAGAGGCTGGCCTGGCACTAAGGGATGAATGCTCTTGAGGATGCCACCCCTCGGCAGACCCAGGGAATATCAACATACACTGCCAAGATCCATGACTCGTTCCAGTGCTAGGAACCAAGTGATATTGTGAGTCTCAATGATTTGACTCACTAGCACATTTTGAACAGCTAAGGGCTTGAACAAACTACGCCGTCATGCAGTCCACAATCCAACATTAGTCAAGAACACTTGGAGAAACCCAAACCTTCCTGGTTAAATAAAGGTTAAATAAATAACAATAAAATAACTGTTGCTAAGTCGAGCAAAACGCCACACTCCTGCAAGCCTGCCTAACTACAGCACCATGCGGGTTAATATGATAAATACATTCTCCAACATAACATCTAAATGATTCAAACACACCCTCTACTTACACTGGCAGCATAACAAACATTATTATTAGCATTGAATCACTTCTAGAGAGATATATAGTCGTTAGGCCTGAGTCTCTGGTGTTTTCCCACCCGTGTGTTTTCCACATCTACCTGATTAGTGATGGAGTTTTTCAGTTCAGTGATTGAAGCAAACACAAACCATCAAGAGGTAGAGACTCTAGCTGTGTGTTTATGTTTCTGGATTATTAGCGCTGATCAATTATGCGTAACAAACTTGTCTAATCACCAACAATCTTATTTTCATGTCAATTATTATTGACATTTTCTTTACTTTGTTCAGCCCTAAGTCTTAATCTGCACAGAAAGGTATAGTAGAACGGGGCTGAGTCCCCAATGGCACCCTATTCCCTATGTATAGTGCACTACCGTTGACCAGGGCCCATAGGACTCTGGTCAAAAGTAGTGCATTTATAGGGAATAGGGTGCCTATTGGGACGGACCCCTAGGAGCCTTAATCCTATCAAGAGAACCTGCATCTCGCCACAGAAAAGGAGCAAACGACAGGACATTGATGAGACAAAGTAAAAGCTATACAACAAAGCAATCAATAAATCTAATTGAAATTGATATGGAAATCTGCATATTTTTAACAATTCAAGCCACTAGGGAAGTAAAATGTAAATGAGAAATACATGAGTAAGGGGTTAATGATGAACCTTTACTAATCATTATGGAACCTAGCTACTCCCAGACAGTTTTCAAGCCACTAGGAATTAACATATAAATGAGAAATACATGATGGGATTAATGACGAACCTTTACTAATCATTATGGAGCCCAGCTACTGTAACCCTGTTGTTTATCATGTGACTCACTGTGGGCTTGTAAGAGCTGCTTTTGACAGGGTTTCTTTCCATAGATGTGCAATAACTAAACTGACCACAGCCACAGAGCCATACTGGTGTGTGTGTGTATGTCAGCAAACTCTTCCTAGATTGCCGCGAGGAGCTCAATTTAACAGTGATGTGGAGTGTCATGGTGGCTGATCCAACCCCCAACACACACACACATAGAGGAAGCTTGTCTCTGACGGTAATGTGAAGTGACAGGGTTACCGCTCCTAACGCCTGGAATAGCAGTCTGCTTGCATCCCCAGAAACACACACCTCTTACCCTTTCAAATCCCCTCCTCCCTTCCCAGAATTTGTCCTCTCATGCTGTCGGTCTATTTCCCTCTCTGGGCTCTTCTGTAAGCCCCCTAAAACAAGCTCTCACTATCCAGTAGACAGCACTTTGCTCCCACTCAAGGATATTTTGTGTGCATCTGTGTGTCCTATCTGCTAATCAAGAAATAGAAAAGTTCTAGACCGACATGCTCTTCTCAAGGGTCTGACCATATCAGATACAAATCATACATCATTCTATGAGACTCCCCTACCATATACTAAGGTTGTGTCCTTTATAGTGCACTAATTTTGAATTTTTCCCAGGACCTAGTCTAGGCCAATCCGGCAAAATGATTGGTACCACTTCAAGCCTCTGTCACACTGCAGACAGACTCACTTTGGGTTGAAGTTATGGGTGGAATCAAATTCTGTTCGCAACAATCAATAATTTAAAATAAATTTCTATCCAGATTTTGACGCCCCACCCACTTGATCCAGTTCCTGATCGAACGTGATTCTTTTCCTCCTTCTGGCCGATTGGCAAACAAGTAAAACTTTGTTAAATATTAATTATATTTGTCAAAACTATTAAATTATGTGAACAGAATTTGAAAGATATGTTAATTTTATGTTGAGGAAAAATCTTACAAAAAAAATGTAAATGTTTGTTTCCACGTTGTATAATACTCAGAAGCCATCGTCAGTTAGCATTAGCATTCTCACAGAGAATGAATGGTGGTGTTGGCTAGTTAGCGTATTAGAAAAAAATGTAAACCGTGCCGATATGTTGAATGTAGATAACATTAGGATATTTGGAATCTGTTGTGCCACAAAGCTAACAACACAATTCATTCTCTATTACCAATTTCAGACAGAAGATGAAGTATGTTACCTATAAAAAATATAAAATCACATTTTATTAGTCACATACACATGGTTAGTAGATGTTATTGCGAGTGTAGCGTAATGCTTGTGCTTCTAGTTCCGACAGAAGCACAAGCATAAGGAAATGTTTGTATGAACCCCTTTCTTGCAGGTATACCACTTTTATAAATATCAGTAGGCATGGTAAAAAAGTGGGAATTTGGTCAGTGTATGAAAGGGATATATGAGTGAATGTTATTTAATAGTTATGAAACATTTTATTCATATTTAACAACATTTTGCTGGTTTGGGAACGGACCGGAAGGAGGAAAATAATCGCAACAAATTGGATGCGCCCTTGTTGGCACGTGTCCTAAGGTGAATTAACAAAGAAATAAACCTCCCCTACACTTTGTAGGTTATTGTTGTTGGATGACATTAGCCTAGTTGTCTGAATCTCTCTTACAGAGATGTAGTATAGGCCAGTTTAGTTCGCTTGTGGACTACCTCTATTCTCAAAGCAGTGAGCGATAGATATCAAGGGCACGTCTAACCTGGATAAAAAAGGAAATTAATATGTGAATGTACAAATCCTACATTTCCTGTAAGAAAGAGTGGTAAGATGGCAAAGATGTATTGCCATTGAATCCAATGCTCATTCCCATTCAAGCTACAAGTAATAATGCATTCGTAGTGTAAGTGGCAAATCATTTTGGCTCGAGGGCCACATCAGGGTTTTCAAAATTCAGTGGAGGGCCGCCAGATTTCTTTCCAGACATATTTGTTTTTCAAAAGGTCAGTTATTTGTAAATAAAATAATACATTTCCCCAATCTTTTGTTTTGAACTCAAACCTCCCCAGGACTGGATTGAATGGGCTCGCGGGCTATGCACAGGTTGTTAATTTGGGCAATGTATTTCATAGCATCTGCTCTCTGCACATGTTGTTAATGATGATAATGTATGCAAGGCAGCTTTTTAGTCAGCATCTCAAACCTGATAGCTTCATGAATATTTAAAGTGTCTTCAGAAAGTATTCACAACCCTTGAAACGTTAACATTTTGTTGTGTTACAACCGGAATTGGAAATTGATTCAATTGAGATTTTGTGTCACTGGCCTAGACACAATACCCCATAATGTCAAAGTGTAATTAAGTTCAGGAGTATACATTTGCTTAAAAAGTCACAATAAGTTGCATGGACAAAAACAGTGTTTGACATTGAATGAGTACCTCCTCTCTGTAGCATAAACATACAAATTATATGTAAGGTCCCTCAGCCGAGCAGTGAATTTCAAACAGAGATTCAGTCCCAAAGACCAGGGAGGTTTTCCAATGCCTCGCAAAGGGCACCCATTGGCAGAAGGGTAAAAATATAAATGTATATCCCTTGGAGCATGGTGAAGTTATTAATTACACTTTGGAAGGTGCATCAACACAACCAGTCGATACAAAGATACAGGCGTCCATCCTAACTCAGTTGCCGGAGAGGAAGAAAACTGATCAGGAATTTCACCATGAGGCCAATGGTGACTTTAAAACAGTTAGAGTGTAATGGCTGTGATAGCTTTCTCCTGAGAATGGATCAACAAATTTGTAATTACTCCACAATAATAACCCAAATGACAGAGTGAAAAGAAGGAAACCTGTACAGAATAAAAACAATCCAAAACATGCCTCCTATTTTTAAGCAAAGTTATGGCTATGCTTGTCATCGGCAAGGACTACAGAGGTTGTTTTTTTTTAGGATAAAAAGGAAACGGAACAGAGCTTAGCACAAGCAGAGGAAAACCTGGTTCCAACAGATACTAGGAGAAAAAAATCTACTTTCAGCAGGACAATAACCTAAAACGCCATGCCAAATATACACTGGAGTTGCGTACCAAGACGACATATGTTTCTGAGTGGTTAGTGTTGACTTAAATCTACTTGAAAATCTATGGCAAGACTTGAAAATGGCTGTCTAGCAATGATCAACAACCAACTTGACAGAGCTTGAAAAATCTTTTTAATAATAATGTGCAAATATTGTACCCTCGAGGTGTGCAATGCTCTTAAGAGACTTACCCACAATGACTCTAAGCTCTAATCGCTGCCAATGGTGATTCTATCATGTATTGAGTCAGGGGTGTGAATACTTGTGTAAATGAGATTAAAAAATATATATTTAATCAATTTAAACTATTTAGTTACAAAATGTGTAATAAGTTGAGGGGTATGAATACGTTCTGAAGGCACTGTATGACCTATGAGCTTGGCGAGTGAATGTGTCCGACCAGATAATTAGCTAATTGATTATGTACACTGGCCACTTCATACACATCACGTACATACACATAATCACCACTAGCGATAAGGCTAGGCACCTTCCCTAAGTACACAGTCATGGAGTTGCTACTAATCCCATGCAAATCCATTCCAATTATGCATGATCTAACACTCACTTAACCACATTGGCCTCCAGAGACACGGCTCTACAGTACTCACTATGCCCATTAAACATGAATAGATCTAGACATTCCTTCCTATCATCAATATATTACATATAGAGCTATATGAGCTATTTAAAATAAACTCTGAAATCCAAGTCAAATGTAAGTTACTCTTAAGCGCTTTTCAGACAGCCAGCGGAATAGAGCAGAGTTCCCCGCCTAGTACGCCATTTGTCTCTCTAGTCAAAGCGGCAAGTGTGTTCACATGAAGGGGACAGGCGCAAGTGACCACAGCAACAAAATAAAGAAACATTATCGATGTCTGAAAAAATTATTGCTTTAACGTGCAACAGAATTTATTAATCCAAAAATGGATTAGAAAACAATAACTTCTATTGTAAATGTGACTCTAAACTGATTAGCTGGTTTTTACCGCTGTACTGTTTTTGTACTGCTGTTCCGTGCTGAGTGTTTTGTGATTCTTTCCTCTGGTAAAAAAAGCAAACTAATCTCCCAATGCCCCAGTGAAGTGATGGGGACAGTACCCTGTGTAAGGTGCAGTTTATCGGGTAGGATGCTAAACGGGTGTCCCGACTGTGGTCACTAAAGATACCATGGCACTTATCGTAAGAGTAGGGGTGTTAACCGGTGTCCTGGCTAAATTCCCCAATCTGGCTCTCCCCCAATTTATTTTCTATTTTACCTTTATTTAACTAGGCAAGTTACAAATTCTTATTTTGCCTATTTTGCTTATTTTGCCTATTCAGGGGCAGAACGACAGCTCAGGGGTTTGAACTTGCAACCTTCCGGTTACTAGTCCAACGCTCTAACCACTAGGCTACCCTGCCGCCCCAATTATCTCCAGCCTCCAATTGACTCATTCATCCCTCCTCCTCTCCCCTGTAACCATTCCCCAGGTCATTGCTGTAAATGATCCTCAGTTAACTTACCTGGTAAAATAAGGGTTAAATAAATACATTAAATATAGCCATAGAAGCAGTGACATATCCCTCAATGCAGTCATATTCGTTGGCTTATTGGGGGTGTGGCTTTCAGTTACTTCTTTTTGGCAATCCATCACGTGAGAGTTAATGTCATTACAGGTCACTATATATTTAATTAAATCTAACTAAACCAGTGCACTGCTTGCTATGAATTATATCTAATGGTGTTTGCATTTTTAGGTAAAAAGACAAATAATTTATTGTTTGGAACAAGTAAAGAGCATTTGTAGATTTTTATTCAATCTGAGTGGGTTGGCAAGGCTATTTTTCAAGCAGTGCTGTCGTTACAGGGGCATAGGCACGCGTGGGCCCAGACCCCCCCATTGGGATAAAAATGTCAGCGATCTACACAAAACACTGTCAAAGTGGAATAAAAATTATAAAATAAAAAACACTAATATACCTTGAAGTATTCACCCAAGTCAATTAAGGGATAATGCCCGAGAAGCCGGTGTTTGGAGGATATATTGGCACGGGTGTTAGGCCCGAGACGAATTTGGCAAACCGAGCCAATATATCCTCCAAACAACACCTTCAAAGCCATTATCACTTTTATACAATGGGTTACCAACATATTAAACTAATGATTGACAAAAACTTTATTTTGTGACTACAGAGTGGCGCAGCGGTCTAAGGCTTGAGGCATTACTACAGACCCAGGTTCGATGCCAAGTGGTGTCGCAGCTGGCCGCGACTGGGAGACCCAAGAGGCGGCACACAATTGGCCCAGTGTTGTCTGGGTTAGGGGAGGGTTTGGCCGGCCAGGATGTCCTTGTCCCATCGCACTCTAGCGACTCCTTGTGGCGGTGCGGGCACATGCGCGTTGAAACAGTGTGGCTAGCTTCCGGGTTAAGCGAGCAGTGTGTCAAGTAGCAGTGCAGCTTGGCAGGGTCGTGTTTCAGAGGACACATGGCTCTCGACCTTCACCTTTCCAGATGATGGGAAAGTGATGGGACAAGACTAACTACCAATTGGATATCACGAAATTGGGGAGAAAAAGGGGTAAAGATAGTAATAGGTGCGTCACCTGAGTGGGTTGATTCACTGATGTGGTCATCCTGTCTGGGTTGGCGCCCCCCCTTGGGTTGTGCCATGGCGGAGATCTTTGTGGGCTATACTCAGCCTTGTCTCAGGATGGTAAGTTGGTGGTTGAAGATATCCCTCTAGTGGTGTGGGGGCTGTGCTTTGGCACAGTGGGTGGGGTTATATCCTTCCTGTTTGGCCCTGTCCGGGGGTGTCCTCGGATGGGGCCACAGTGTCTCCTGACCCCTCCTGTCTCAGCCTCCAGTATTTATGCTGCAGTAGTTTATGTGTCGGGGGGCTAGGGTCAGTTTGTTATATCTGGAGTACTTCTCCTGTCCTATTCGGTGTCCTGTGTGAATTTAAGTGTGCTTTCTCTAATTCTCTCTTTCTTTCTCTCTCTCGGAGGACCTGAGCCCTAGGACCATGCCCCAGGACTACCTGACACGATGACTCCTTGCTGTCCCCAGTCCACCTGGTCGTGCTGCTGCTCCAGTTTCAACTGTTCTGCCTTATTATTATTCGACCATGCTGGTCATTTATGAACATTTGAACATCTTGGCCATGTTCTGTTATAATCTCCACCCGGCACAGCCAGAAGAGGACTGGCCTCCCCACATAGCCTGGTTCCTCTCTAGGTTTCCTAGCCACCGTGCTTCTACACCTGCATTGCTTGCTGTTTGGGGTTTTAGGCTGGGTTTCTGTACAGCACTTTGAGATATCAGCCGATGTACGAAGGGCTATATAAATAAATTTGATTTGATTTGATTAATAAAATGACATTCTTTTGATGAATTTATTCACACTATTTCATCCTTCCACAAGATAGTGCTGACACAAATCGAGTGTCGCTACACAAGCCGGCTGGTCATTAGTGCCATCGCTTCGGTTGCCAGAGACGCAACCCAGTCGTTCAGTCTTTTTGTTCTGTATCTATGGACACGACCCAGTCATTCGTTCTAAATTTTCCATTGCCATACCGGCTGGCAACATTCTTATACCTTGGTTGCTAGCTAACTTAAAGTCATGTCAAAAAGTGCAGAATATGCCAGAATAACTTCAAAGTGTTGCATTTGCAGTTTTCTAGTGACATTTATTTGGATACATTCATTACAATGAGCTATTGAGGTGCGATTTCACCTGGAATAGAAAGTATGCTCACTCGTCAGAACAAAATGTTCAGAGGAGCTAGCCAACAACACAGCTAACAAAATCAATTCAAACTGAAGCTGGAAAGACTGCAAACTAGCTGCACTTCATTTCATTTAAACTTTTTTCAATTGACATTTCTTTGTATGCATAAAAATGATGCCAGGTGATTCATGATTTCGACATGCTGAGAAGCGCTGCCTTTTGGTCAGTCTCGTCTTGACATGTTCATTGCTATGGGAGAGCTGGAGGTCGAATTTGAATATTGGAACAATGTTGCAAATACCGGAGAGAGACAGCAAGTTTTATACAAATCTCCTCTGCTGAAAACTAAATACTAGACTAAAACAAATGTGAAATAATGTCAAGATGCTTTCTATAGTGGAAATCAAGTTTATAAATTCCCTGGCTGGGCTGAGACAGTGGATTCCACAGTCAGATGGAACAGAGAAATAGGCATTTTAACGTCATAGATTTAACCGGTGTTAACTTGTGAAATAGACACCAGCTGGAATACGGTATTAACCAATCAGCATTCAGGATTAGCCCCACCCGTTGTATAATTCATGTTAGAAACACCATTGGCAGTGATTACAGCTTTGCACACCTGGATTGTGGAATATGTTATTTCCCTGACGAAAGGTAAATTCCTCTCCCAGTTGCTGGTGTAAAGGATTTTACTTGTGCTTAACTCCATCCTGTTTCCTTTTATTTTAGTCTTTGCCAATATCAAGCATACCCATACCATGATGCAGTCACCACCATGCTTGAAAATAAGGAGGCAGTTACTCAGTGATGTGTTGCGTTTGCATTAAGGCCAGGAAGCGTATTCCTTGTTTTTCAAAGTACAACTTTAGTGCCTTGTTGCATACAGGATGGATGTTTAGATTTTTAAAATTTGTTTTATATTTGTATTTTTCTTTTCACTCTGTCTTTTAGTTTATTGTGGAGTCACTCACTACTATGTTGTTGACCATCCTCAGTTTTCTCCCATCACAGACACGGAACTCCGTAGCTATGTTAAAATCACCTCATGACCTCATGGTGACATCCCTGAGCAGTTTCCCTCCAGTCATGCAGCTTAGTTCAGAAGGATGACTGTTTTGATGCATCTGGGTGGTTTAATACATCAACCAGAGCATACAGTGCATTTGGAAAGTATTCAGACCCCTTCCCTTCTTCCACATTTTGTTACATTACAGCCTTATTCTAAACAAATAAAAAAAATCTCAATCTACACGCAATATCCCATAATGGAAAAGCGTAACATTTGTTGTACATTTAAAATAAATTATTTACGTATTTAAGTATTCAGACCCTTTGCTATGAGACTCAAAATTGAGCTCAGGTGCATCCTATGTCCATTGATCATCCATGAGATGTTTCTACAACTTGATTGGCATCCACCTGGGATAAATTCAATTGATTGAACATGATCTGGAAAGGCACACGCCTGTCTATATAAAAGTCCCACAGTTGACAGTGCATGTCAGAGCAGAAACCAAGCCATGAGGTCGAAGAAATTGTCCGTAGAGCTCTGAGACAGAATTGTGTCGAGGCACAGACTTAAGGAAGGGTACCAAAACATTTATGCAACATTGAAGGTCCCTAAGAACACAGTGACCTCCATCATTCTTAAATTGAAGAAGTTTGGAAACACCAAGACTCTTCTTGGAGCTGGCCTCCCGGCCAAAATGAGCAATCTGGGGAGAAGGGCCTTGGTTAGGTTGGTGACCAAGAACCCAACCCAAAAACCTAATGGGAGAACCTTCCAGAATGACAACAATCTCTGCAGCACTCCACCAATCAGGCCTTTATGGCATTGGCCAGACAGAAGCCACTCCTCAGTAAAAGGCACATGACAGCCCTCTTGGAGTTTGACAAAAGGCACCTAAACGACTGATGAAACCAAAATTGATATTTTTGGCCTGAATGCGAAATGTCAAGTCTGGAGGAAACCTGGCACCATACCTACGGTGAAGCATGGTGGTGGCAGCGTCATGCTGTGGGGATGTTTTTCAGTTGCAGGGACTGGGAGACTAGTCAGGATCGATGGAAAGATGACCGGAGCAAAGTACAGAGAGATCCTAAATGAAAACCTGCTCCAGAGTGCTCAGAACCTCAGACTGGGGCAAAGGTTCACCTTACAACAGGACAACGAACTTAAGCACACAGCCAAGACAACGCAGGAGTGGCTTCGGGACAGGTCTCTGAATGTCCTTAAGTGGCCCAGCCAGAGCTGGGACTTTAACTCGATCAAACATCTCTGGAGAGAACTGAAAATAGCTGTGCAACGACGCTCCCCACCCAATCTGACAGAGCTTGAGAGGATCTGCAGAGAAGAATGGGAGAAACTCACCAAATACAGGTGCGCCAAGCTTGTAGTGTCATACCCAAGAAGACTCGAGGCTGTGATCACTGCCAAAGGTGCTTCAACAAAGTACTGAGTAAAGGGTCTGAATACTTACATAAATGTTTATTTAATTTTTTATAAATTAGCAAACATTTATAAAAAAAACTGTTTTTGCTTTGTCATTATGGAGTATTGTATGTAAATTGACGAGAAGGAAAAAGAATAAGGCTGTAACGTAACAACATTTGGAAAAAGTCTGAACACTTCCCGAAGGCACTGCAATTATTAGCGTCATCCAAAATTCATGACAGCCACATCCTTACTTTACTGACTACTGTCCCTGTTTGGATTTGTTTTGTACAGTCATGGCCAAAGGTTTTGAGAATTACACAAATATTAATTTTCACAAAGTCTGCTGCTTCAGTTTGGATGATGGCAATTTGCATATACTCTAGAATGTTATGAAGAGTGATCAGATTAATTGCAATTCATTGCAAAGTTCCCCTTTGCCATGCAAATGAACTGAATCCCCCCCAAAAAATGTCCACTGCATTTCAGCCCTGCCACAAAAGGACCAGCTGCCATCATGTCAGTGGTTATCTCGCTAACACAGGTGTGAGTGTTGACGAGGACAAGGCTGGAGATCACTCGGTCATGCTGATTGAGTTCGAATAACAGACTGGAAGCTTCAAAAGGAGGGTGGTGCTTGGAATCATTGTTCCTCCTCTGTCAACCATGTTTACCTGCAAGGAAACATGTGCCGTCATCATTGCTTTGCACAAAAAAGGCAAGGATATTGCTGCCAGTAAGATTGCACCTAAATCAACCATTTATCGGCTCATCAAGAACTTTAAGAAGAGCGGTTCAATTGTTGTGAAGAAGGCTTCAGGGCGCCCAAGAAAGTCCAGCAAGCACCAGGATCGTCTCCTAAAGTTGATTCAGCTGCGGGATCGGGGCACGACCAGTACAGAGCTTGCTCAGGAATGGCAGCAGGCAGGTGTGAGTGCATCTGCACGCACAGCGAGACGAAGACTTTTGGAGAATGGCCTGGTGTCAAGATCTGACAAAAATATCTAAAGACACTGAGGCAGCAGACTTTGTGAAAATTAATATTTGTGTCATTCTCAAAACTTTTGGCCACGACTGTACAAGGACAAGAACTGTGTAGTAGAGACATAGGAATATTAACCTGAGCTGTTGAGAGATATCACACCTGGCACAAATTCTTGTCTAGTTCTCTTTTATCTGCTGGGCAGTGCCCTATACCTGCACCCTGAGGTGAGTAGTTCAAAATCCAGGCACAGGGTGTGTCTTACATTTTTCTTGTGAGCCTTACAGAGGGCCCTGACCTTAAATATCTCATCTAAGCCTGTCTGTTTGACTCCAAGTACCTTGCTTGCTGTGGTGATAATCCCCAGAATATTTTTCTGGCTGAAGGCGGCATTACCAAACCAACAAACAAAAAGTTGAAATACTCTCAATAAAATATGTGTAAAACAGAGTCAGTATCGTACAGTCAACAATTAAAATATCCCAGGTTTTTGCCAAAGTACAGTCTCTGCTGACGCTTATTGTAGATGAGGTCTGTACATTTACTCTACTGAAGCGTATTGTCCAAGAGGACACACAGATATTTGTATTCCTCAACAATCTATGTTCTGACCTCTGATAGCTGTTGCAGAAGTCTGAGTTTTTTGCTCCCTGAAGTCTATACACATCTATTTGTTGGTGCTGAGAAACAAGTGTGATTCATCATACCACTGTACAAAGTCATTTCAGACTGGGCCATGGTTTTCCTCATCATCATGCAACAGGCTGATCAGGGCAGTGTCATCAGCGAACATGACAAGGTGTCTGTCAGGATGGGAACTTGCACAACTGTTGGTGTACAAGATGTGCAGGAGTGGGGACAAAATACATCCCTGTTGGTGGTGCATTTGTCCGACATGTGGGGACCCACCTTGACCTGTTGTGAACTCTGGATCATGAACATTACAACCTCAATTTCAAAACATCAGCCTGTTTTTCACAACAATGCTCTGACATTTGTAATGACACTTTCATTTGTTGTGAATCCAACAAAGTCGACTGATTCAAAGAAAGAAAACATTGTTCATTAGCCATACTCAGGCTGATGTTTCAAAATTGTTCAGGGGTTGTAATGTACACAAAAGCCCAGGCCCAGACAAAATAAGTGGATTTGTGTTAAAGCACTCTGCTGAACAATTAGCTGGTGTTTTTCAATCCTCACTCGGCCAGCTCGTGCCAGCGGTTTTAAAACTCAACAATTATGCCCATTCCTAAAGCATTCTGTACCCCGGCACCGGTACCCCCTGTATATAGCCTCTTATTTTTAACTTTAGTTTATTTAGTAAATATTTTCTTAACTCTATTTCTTGAACTGCATTGTCGGTTAATAAGGGCTTGTAAATTAAGCATTTCCCGCATGTAAGAAATTAAATTAGATTTGATCTAATCCCTGTGCAGAATGACTGCCGTCCTGTCGCCTTGACATTCTAGGTAACTAAATGCTTTGATAAAATTGTTTTAAAGTCATATCTTCTGCACCACCAAGCAGTTACTCTTACTCTCCTCAACTTGGTCTACAGACATCTAGAGGGCGCCAAATCTAGAGGGCGCCAAATCCCATGTCTGAACATTCAGTTCATTAGCCATGTTTTGCCCCTAATTTCTCCTAAAGTCAGCATTGGCTTTTCCCCTGCCTTTGTGGGGGCCACTAGTCATGGATTGTATCCCTTACCAGGCCACACTCGAGTTTCCTCAGGAGAGGGTCCTCTCCACCCTTTGTTTTTTTTGCCTCCTTGTCCACCAGTATCAGTCTTCTAATCTCATGTTGTACATATCTTAAAGCCTGTCCATCACCCTCAGCCTAAACTGCCTTCTTTCTACTAAGAAGTGATTTTAGATGTTTTGATACCTAGGGAAAATTTCACAGGTCTTGGTAGGCACAACTGACAACACAGAAGTTTATATAGTCTGAAACAACATTTGAGAGTTAAGAGCAGAGCTGCTGTCCTCAAATAACTCCTACATAGTACAGTCAAAACACCCTTGGAGACGAGTGATAGGGTTCTCGTTCCAGATCTGGACAGTTTTAACTGTATGTTTCTCCCTCTCCAGGAACTGATAGAAGTTTGGCCGGAGGTCGACAATGTTGTGGTCTGATGTCCCCAGGGGAGGTTTGGTGGTGGAAGAGAAAGCATTTGGTATTGTCCCACAGCACAAATCAAGAGTCTTATTTTCCTCAGATGGCATTTTACATACTGGTGGTAGGTGAACAGGACCTTGCGTAGAGTGCAGTTGTTAAAATCCCATAATATAAATGTGGGTGTGTCAGGGGAAATGGAGTCCAATTTCTGTGACAGATAATAAATCATCTCTGATGCCATTGCTAGATTCGGTTTTGTTTGAATGTACACAACGGTAAACAATTAGGGAAACTCGCAGGGCGGATCGTAGGGTCGCAGTGACACAGAAAGCAATTCGAAAGTCGGGGTACAGAGTCCCTCTCTTACCAGGATCGATTTATACCACTGATCCCTGATAAGCAGGCAGACTCCACTACAGTGATGTTTCCCTGTAGCGGTCAGATCATGGTCCGCACTGACCAGTGTGAAGCCGGCAGGCCGCACCTCACTGTCCGGAACTCTGTTATCCAGCTCACCCGCTTCCCCCCTCAGTGACTGGGCGTTGATCCACAAGGTGGTGGGTAAGGAAAGTTTGTTCTTAAATATTTTAAGTCTGTCTGATTCCCCACGTTTTCCATGTTTGCATTTGGGCTTGTAATCCATCCACTCGCAGACAATCAGAGATGGGCCCTTGGGATAACGATCACGTTGCTTTGTTGAAGTAGGAACTCTTTGCTGTATTGGATTCTGCTGCCAGCAGCGTTTCCATAACTTAAGTCTGTTTGTAGCGGGTATGTACACCATCAACAAGATCAGTCCAACACCCCAAAACTGTAAAGACATCTTTGACAGATGGTTAAGAAACAAAGTGTAAAAATATGTTAAAAGCCTAAAATGAACGCCACGACAAACATCGCACACCATGCGGGATGCAAAAGAACCACACGCCCTTTGCTCATCAGTCAGTGTAGAGCAACCCAACTCAATGATTAAACACAGAAACATGTCAGACAAGTGCAGCTGTACATTCTCAAATTGGAGCTTGAGGGGCTTCAACTAATGAACAAATAATTAGCGACGCACCGATATAACATTTTTGGCCGATACCTGGTATTTCCCTTGCCCATAAAAAAACGACACTGATACTGATAACCGACGTTTAACATTTTTAAGCATTCTAGTACAGTTAAATAGTTAAAACACACACACGGACGCGGCAGTCTAAGGCACTGCATCTCAGTGCAAGAGGTATCACATCCGTCCGTGATTGGGAGTCCTATAGCACAATTGGCACAGCATCATCCGGGTTTGGCCGTCATTGTAATTAAGAATTTGTTTATTAACCGACTTGCCTAGTTAAATAAAGGCTACACACACACACACACACAAAAGTTATTTTGTTGACATTTAAATATGTCCCCATTACCCGTAAAACATAATCAAAACCTATTTCTTTCACTTACTTGCTGTGCTGTTTCGTTGTTAATTCGTTCAGTCGTTTCATTCTCAACCAGGATTTCTAATACTATGGAACGTCGTTTGGGTCATTGCGTGTCAAATAACACTATTTGACGTGTCAAATAAGCTTGTTGACCAATCCTGAATATGACTGTATGTCACATAATACATTTACGCGTTCATAAATGTTTTACGTAGTTATTACACATTGATTACACTATCACTCGTATTTCATAGTTGCACAACGGTTAATCGATACGTATGCTATGATGGTAAAGTTGTCTCGCGCACCTACAGTGCTGGTCATAAAAAAAAGCTAGCTAGCTCATGGATGCAAACAATGTTCTTCCCCAAAAACATAGCATAACAACAATCTGTTTCAGTAGCTGCAGTTAGCTAGCTAACTAACTATATAGCTAGGTGTCCTCTAAAATAACCCTCATTTATAAGACAGTTCTTATTTTATTTTATTTATTTTTATTTTTATTTTACCTTTATTTAACCAGGCAAGTCAGTTAAGAACAAATTCTTATTTTCAATGACGGCCTGGGAACAGTGGGTTAACTGCCTGTTCAGGGGCAGAACGACAGATTTGTACCTTGTCAGCTCGGGGGTTTTGAACTCACAACCTTCCGGTTAATAGTCCAACGCTCTAACCACTAGGCTACCATTTGATTAATGGTCGGACCCATCTGTGAAGCTAGCCACAATAAGGATTAGCCACAATAGTGGACTTTGTGGTTAGCCTTCAAAATAAAAGTATGTCATTGACAAGTGATGCAAATGAATACAAATAGTAGACATATGACATAATTGAATAGATCATGCTAGACGAGGTTGGAACGTTGTTATAGACAATTAAATAAAGACAATTTGTTAATTTCACAAAAATCTGTTGAAATCACACTGGATGTGTTATACTTCAGAATTGCATTGGGGGCATACTTGTTTCACTGTACAGCCTTACCTATGGATTGTGGCTCAATGACATGGGTTTACTCTGTGACACCCAGAGAACATTAGTGTCATAGCTCTAATTGCAGGACTCTGAAACAACTGTGAATTAAGCCACATTTACTGGCAACCTATGTGTATTGAACACTATTCCCGGTGGAAAATACTGCGTGGATATTTTGGAGTCTAATAACTGACGTTGTTAGGAAAAAACAGCTTGGGTATTGAGTAGACTGATAACCATTTTCATTGAGCCCCAATCCTTAGGTAAAGCTGTACAGTGCAATATGAATGTCAACACACACAATAGGCAGGGAAGGTTATTTCACACAGTCACAGTCCCGCGATAAGAGCTACAACGCTAATATTTGTAGACCGATACCTCATTTCATTGCTTCACATTCCAAACTTGTTTAACTTTATCTAGTCTAAATATGGCATGACTCCACCAATTGTAACCTTCTGCATCACTTTCAAATCCTTATTGTGGCTAGCTTCAGAACACATAACCCGTTCTGGAAGAGCCTCATTTGCCAGATGAAGCTAGCTGGCTGCTTATAACGTTAGCTTTGGGCAACAGAGTTAAGTAGCTGGCTAGCTATTTATTTTATCATGAACTGAAGTTCAATTTCAATAGGCAAACAACAAGTGGCTACCTAGCTAATACTTACAAGGATTCCTAAATCATTGTTTAAAGTAATGAAAATGACTGCAGTTTCATCTGGTCATTGGTTTCAGGCTTGTTTTATTGGTGCTAGCTAGGTACCAAGCTAAAGCTAGCTACCCTAGAAGTTGCAGTCAAACAAATAATGCTTTATTACCAACGCAGTATTGTAAATACTTTTTTGTACAGCTTTCACAGTGCTACTGATCGTAGTGGTGGTGCTTGGCTCGCATGTAAAAATTCAGAACACACAACATTCTATAATAGAACTGTGTTATTTGACGTTAGCTTATTTAATATTTTTTTGACACAGAAAGACCCAAACGGCGTTCCATAGTATGTCATGAAGCTAATAGCAGTGATGCTATTACTGTGCAACTCTGGTATGGCAACATGTGTACCGGTGCTCGACCAGTCAGCAAAAGCCAACATCCCCCACGTCAGAGAACAATGAAATTAATACCATTATCTTGCCGTTAATGGATTTCGCCTTTGGAGTTGTTGAAATTTCGCTGACATTTTCTTACCCTATCAAATGACTGCTTGACTTGTTGACTGCTCAATCCACACAGCGGACATTGTGGGCTAGGTTAAGAAAGCTGTGTTGCACAACATTTTACGTGGCGTCATTACATCATGTACCTACGTCATATAGGTGTGCACGTAGGCTTTGACGTTGGTTTTGCTCATCGGCGTTAAACTAGACATCGGGTCGATAACGATGTTGGCATTTTTAGCTAATATCAGCCGATTCCGATATGTTCATCGATATATTGTGCATCCTTATAAATAATTTATGAACACTAAAAAATGCATTAACATGGTAAAGGGTGCTGGAAAAGGCAGAACACCTGGGCATTAGTTGGTAAGGTCTGGAAGGATTATGCTAGTCTTAAAATCTATGCATGGCCAGTGACATATACATCCTAGACCTTTAAAAGGTTTGCCTTCACCATTATGTGTCCCACTCACAGTTAAAACACATATGATTACCCAGAAGACAACAGGAGCAACAGCATAGATTATTGGAATAATCTGTCTCTGTGCAGCGCTCATTTAGAGCAGCCCAGAGGCCTATAGTCTCCAAGTCTCTTCAGGCCTATGCCCCAAGCCAAACCAACAAAAACCCAGGAGGAACGAGCCGGAAGTGCCCCAGGGCAGATGACACATATCCACTGTATGAGGCAGTTAGAGACAGTATGATTACTAACAAAAGCTAAATCCTTCAGCAATGGTTTGGAAGCTAAAAAATAAACATTTGCTTTCAAATTAGCTAATTCCAAGTGTTTATAGGTCCAATACAGCCATTTGTTTTTCTTCTCAATATTAAATAATATCTGGTTAACAATTAAGTACCTAACTGTGATTGTTTTCAATTAAAATGGCAAAGATACATTTCTCTAGCAAGAATTTTGCTAGGACTGTCTGGGAGTTGTCTGAGTGGGGAGGGAAAACTGAAAATTAGTTATTGGCAGAGAGGTTTGAAATTCTTTCTTATTGGCCTATTAAGTAATTAGGCCAAAATTCCATCCCACCAAAACAGGATGACGCTACGATGACATTGCATTTTTCACAGTACTATTCCAACCTCATAGTATGGAAATATACATGTACAGCTGAAGTCGGAAGTTTATATACACTTAGGTTGGAGTCATTAAAACTCGTTTTTCAAACACTCCACTAATTTCGAGGTTAAACAAACTTATGGCAAGTCGGTTAGGACATCGACTTTGTGAACGACAAGTCATCTTCCCAACAATTGTTTACAGACAGATTATTTAACTTATAATTCACTGTATCACAATTCCAGTGGGTCAGAAGTTTGGAAAATTCCAGAAAATTATGTCATGGCTTTAGAAGCTTCTGATAGGTTAATTGACATAATTTGAGTCAATTGGAGGATGTATTTTAAGGCCTACCTTCAAATTCAGTGCCGCTTTGCATGACATCATGGGAAAATCAAAAGAAATCAGCCAAGACCTCAGGAAATTTTTTTTGTAGACCTCCACAAGTCTGGTTCATCCTTGGGAGCAATTTCCAAACGCCTGAAGGTACCACGTGAGACATGAGACTTCTACAGGTTTTAATTGTTCCCTGAAGGCTGGAAGAATGGAGTGAGTGCAAGTAAACTAATAGAACGCTTTGATAAAGCTCCATTTCAATTCCGTTGAGGATCCTTTCACAGAGGGAAATTCACTTTGGAAGGTTGGAATGCACTGGGAACGTGTTAGGGGAGGATGTTGGACTTTTCGTCTGAATAAGGGTTCTTCTTACTACTAATGGATGAAATGATGGTATTAGACAGTGAAGAGGAAGAGGCGGGGAGAGACAAGAGAGAAGAGAGAAAGGGACATGCAAAGAGAGGAGAGAGAATGTGAACGATAATCTCCAAATAGGCTGTTTCTAAATAAACAATTTTAAGTGCAGTATGATCCTCATAGCTCCAGAGACAGGTTCACAGCATGACACACACCAGTCCTAAAGCAGTCCAGGCATGATGTGGCCCATCAAGTGATTTCACGCTCCAACGTGCATAATCCTTTCTTCAAATGTATATCCATATTACAGCAGGGATCAACTAAATTCAGCCGCGGGGCAATTTCTTCCTGAGCGTATAGTCAGGGGACCGGCCCGGAACATAATTAAAAATCATTTGTAAACTGCAAATTGACCGCAGGAAGCCCAACAGATATAATATTTGACTAAAACAATCCTCTCAAACCTTGTTTACATTTGTATACGATCATTCTCTATTATGCGTGGGAATACTCTGGAACGGCTTTCCAATGTTAAAACCACTTGGAGCTGATTTGCTGGTGTTTTTACAGTCTTACGTCCAACAATAAAAAAATAAATATATAACTCTGCTTAGAAAACTCGGGGGGCCAAATAAAATTAAAATAAATCAACTGTGGCCAAGCAGTTAGGGAACCCTGTAATACAGATTAATTGCCTGGGCATCAGCAGTATTTTTGTCTTTTTTAACAGGATTAGGATATGGCATTCACTTCACTGAGGATACTGTTAATACATTCTAAACCATCAGTGTTTCCCCTATATTCATTTAGCAGTGGTGGGCTACTGCTGGTAAATCGTTGCCGCCACTCCCCAAAATTTGGGGTTGGTAAAATCAGCGTAAACTTAAATGACTAAAACCAGATATAAATTACGCAGAAAAGTTAATGGAGCTATACATGTTTAAAAACGATCATCTTTGAGAACTAAAAAACACCAAAATAAAAACTAAACAATCAGGGAGAATCAAAAATCCCCAAAATGTCATGCCTATGGTTGCACATATTGGGGAATATTCAGGAGGTGGAAACTTTCCATGGGAAGAAAAAGGAATATGGGAATTAACAGAAATATATGCTAATTAATACCATTTAAATGTATATATATATATATATATATGAAAATGGCAACATTTTGTCAACGTCCAACCCCCTCCCCTAGCGCAGGTGAGGAATGGCACTACAATTCCCTCAATTCCACACACACTGATTTTATCCCCTCGGGTGGTGCATCAGACTGGGTTCTCTCACGCACAAACATCCACATACACACACACACACACACTCACTCACACACACACACACACACCTAGGGAGGTTTCTCATGGCTGGATATTAAAACATATAGCCGCATACACCCAGAACACGCCAGGGGGTTATGGATCAGGAGAAGTCAAGGACTTAAATAACACTGTTTCTAATGGCTCTAAACCATTTACTAATAACTATGTAACTTTTCTAATGACATGCAAAAACCTTGGGAACTTTCACCAAGCAGTTCATTTACATTCATTGGAAATGGTGAAAGCCAGCTGATAAGCTGTGCACATACAGTAGCAATATCTTCCAGGGACTGTTCATAAGAATATCAATATGAGAAAAAAAGGCATTCAAGGAGAGAATAAATTGAATTGGATTTCGCGGCTGCGTTCAATTTGGGAAGGACAATGTGGAGTTAAAGGTTGGATTTAATAAGGCTTTCAAAAAAATTATAAGAACTCCAGTGTGTGAGAACGGGGTGGCCAGCCGAGTCAACACTTTAAAACCAAAAACATTAAAGTATCAAGTTTGAACACCCCTACAACTCTCTTTCTGATGGGGGCTGAGAGCAGTATGTCAAAGTAATTTGCTAAACAAATCGCAATAGCAAGGTCCATTGACAAGTCTTCACCTTTCCTTAAAAGTTACTTGTCCATGAGATACCTAGATGAATTTCAATACATTTAATGGGTTTGGACGACTGTGCCAAACGGAAGTCTAGCCCTGCCTTGTTCTGGCTGTTGGAGAATCAGAGATAGTCTTTTAGTGAGCTACCTGTACTGGGGTGATCAGATGCAATACACAGCCCTCTTTCAAGTGACTCACCTGTTTCTCCAACTCCCCAAGCACATCACAACTTTTACCAGGTGTACATTGTTCACTAATTGTCTTGTCATTCAAACCTGCCTGCTGACCTGCTGAGTTGGAGATAAATGAGATAATTGTTTCGAAAAGAATGTCTAAAATATTCTGTGTGGCACTTTTATGATTAGTCCATCTGTATGACCTTTGTGGTATTGGAGACGTCATTCTCTTGCTCTGACTCATTCTCCTTCCTTTCCCTCTCCTCCTCAGCGTCATTAAAGCGAAGGTAAGACAGGTGCAAAGCACAGGCCCAGCAAAGGCCCCGTGAAGATATTCCATGTGGGCCTAGAATTCACTTGAACATTTAAAAAAAAATATCCAATCAAACTACTGGCTGCTACAAAACATCACTGAGCTGGATTGATAAACTAGGTCTTTGCATTACCGACAACAGCTGCAAAGGTACTGATAAAAACATTGACAGAAGATAGGAGTCTGGCCCTGGGCATATGGTGGAGACCGGCAGGACTAGGAATTATCGGACAAAACAAAGTGTGTGTTCAACGCTGGGCTTGCTTTTCTGTGAGATAACCATTCCAGAAACAGCTGTAATGTCTGTTGGGAACACTGAGGCTCTAAGGCTGTCGCGGTGACCGTATTACCACCAGTCATGACCTCGGTCAAATATTCTGTGACCGTTGGTAATCCCATCCAAAACTGCACAAATGAATGCCGCTGATGGATAGTCTACTAAACTTGCTAATGGCCTGGTACTCAGCGCTCGATTGTCCGTCCCTCTAATCGCTCTCTAAACACGTCATGATTTAATTTGAATAATAAGGGAAAATGGTGATGGGTCCCGAAATGGATACGGGAAAGCCCTGGACCCAATATGCATACACTTATATTTAAAACCCGTTCCCGAAAGGACAACTGGTCCAAGTGAGGGAAGCAGCAGAAAAGCTACTTTTTTTACATGTATTTTTTTAAACTGGCAGAATTACACAGACACAGAGAAGCTGAGACAGAGAGGCTGTAGGCTATTAGGGAGCAGAGGCCGTGCGACGTGTGTGTGAGTAAGACATGGGAGGCTGGGAGCAACATAACTCCATTCAGATTCTAGCCTAAATAGCAGCCTACCTGTTGGCTCTCGGTTGGTGTAGCCTTTCTTTCTCATTTCACTTCTAATTGTGTAATTTTAATTCAATCTTCCATTGATTAAATACCCCCTAACTTGGTTGCCACACAAGCAGCGCAGCAATGGTTAATTAACGGTTAATTACGGTGAGACTGGCAGTCATATGCATAACAATTACCGACAACAAAATAATTCATGACCGCCACAGCCCCAGGAGGGTGTTGGTGGGTACCCAAAAGTTGCAAGTTTTGGGGGCTCCGTGACAGGGTTGAAAATCTGTGCATCAAATTGGCACTCAGGGAAAATGTGAGTTTCACAAATTATACTGAACAAAATTATAAAACACAACACGCAACAATTTCAAGGATGTTGACGTTCGTATAAGGAAATCAGTCAATTGAAATAAATTAATTAGGCCCTAACCTATGGATTTTACATGACTGGGCAGGGGCGCAAAGACTCTGTACCATTAGGGTGTAAGGGTGACCAGACTGTCTGTATAAGCCGTTAGACTAATTCAGAGTAAAGACACAGGGCTGCTCCTTGAGTTGACAGCAATCGCACATAAACCCCAGAGAATAGAATTCAAAATAAAGCATAAATGGATGACGTCCCATGGTGAACAAACTTTTCTCAACTACAGAAGAAGGACCGTCCTCTATTGAACTTCAATCACATCAGTAAACAAGGTTATGTAAAACCTTAGACTGTGCAATCTAATCCTCATCCTGGGACAATAACCGGAGTGAATTATTTGCCCCGCCAAATTTAAATAATGGGTTATAGCAAGTCATGGATATATGCGTTTATTGTTGTGTACACAGAAGGACAACGCATAATTTAACTAAGCGAGGCTTAACTTTTAAAAACTAGGAGAGCCCTTTGTTCTCCATGGTTCACAGAGCACTCCATGCCTTTGTTCAACAACCCCAGCGGAACAGCCATGGCCTGATAACACAGTGGGCATAAAGATCAGACTATGAACATGCTCATATATCACTGTGTCCATAGACCACCAACACTCCAACTGCATTAGGTAGCTAGTTATGGTCGCTAGAGTATGCTAGCTAGAAACCAACAGCTTCATAAGAACCAAGTAGCGCTGTTGTTCATGACCAAGCCCCCTGACACAGCATCAACAACAAGATGGCTAGAGTAGAGATTCAGATGAAATACAGTAGAGGGAATAGAGCAGTGGTCACCAACCTTTTCTGAGTCAAGATCACTTTCGCAGTCTAAAAGAAAGCCGAGATCAGATTTGTTAAGAATATTACTTACAAAATGTAACAAATCAAATCGTATGCCACATGCGCCGAATACAACACGTTTACATTGAAAGTAAATATATATAAAAAAAATATTTAAAAAAATAAAAAGAGTTCTTAACAGGGCGTGTTTTTTTTTTACCCTTACAGTGAAATGCTTACTTAAAAGCCCTTAACCAACAATGCAGGTAAATATACCAACATTGAAAGTAAATATATATAAAAAAAATATTTAAAAAAATAGAGTTCTTAACAGGGCGTGTTTTTTTTTTTACCCTTACAGTGAAATGCTTACTTAAAAGCCCTTAACCAACAATGCAGGTAAATATACCAACATTGAAAGTAAATATATATAAAAAAAATATTTAAAAAAATAGAGTTCTTAACAGGGCGTGTTTTTTTTTTACCCTTACAGTGAAATGCTTACTTAAAAGCCCTTAACCAACAATGCAGGTAAGAAAAAATAAATAAATAAATAAAAGTAACAAATAATTAGCAGTAGTAAAATAACAATAGTGAGGCTATATACAGGGAGTACCAGTACAGAGTCAATATGCGTGGGCACCGGTTTAGTCGAGGTAATATGGACACTAACGTTTAAAACTTCTTGCGACTAGGGGGCAGTATTTACATTTTTGGATAAAAAACGTTCCCGTTTTAAACAAGATATTTTGTCACGAAAAGATGCTTGACTATGCATATAATTGACAGCTTTGGATAGAAAACACTCTGATGTTTCCAAAACTGCAAAGATATTGTCTGTGAGTGCAACAGAACTGATGTTACAGGCGAAACCCAGATAAAAATCCAATCAGGAAGTGACGCATTTTTTAAAACCGCTTCATGCCAATGACTCCTTATATGGCTGTGAATGAGCTACGAATGAGCTTACGTTTTCTATGTATTCACCAAGGTGTCTACAGCATTGTGACGTCTTTTTACGCATTTATGTTGAAGAATAGCCGTAAGGGACCACATTTAGCAAGTGGTCAAATGACGGCTCCCGCAGAAAATCTTGCGTAAAGTACACAAGTAGCCATTTTTCCAATCGCTTCTTATGAGAAACCAATTGTCCCGGTGGATATATTATCGAATAGATATGTGAAAAACACCTTGAGGATTGATTCTAAACAACGTTTGCCATGTTTCTGTCGATATTATAGAGCTAATTTGGAAAAAAGTTTGGCGTTGTAGTGACCATTTTCCGGTCGATTTCTCAGCCAAATGTGACGAACAAACGGGAGCTATTTCACCTACAAAAATAATATTTTTTGGAAAAAAGGAACATTTGCTATCTAACTGGGAGTCTCCTGAGTGAAAACATCCGAAGTTCTTCAAAGGTAAATTATTTCATTTGATTGCTTTTCTTATTTTCGTGAAAATGTTGCCTGCTGCCAGCAGAGCCTAGCATTATGCTATGATAAACTTACACAAATGCTTGTCTAACGTTGGCTGTAAAGCATATTTTGAAAATCTGAGATGACAGTGTGATTAACAAAAGGCTAAGCAGTGTCTCAATATATTTCATTTGTGATTTTCATGAATAGGAAGATTTGGGTCCGCTGCGTTATGCTAATTAGTTTGAGGCGATGATTACGATCCCGGATCTGGGATGGGTAGATCAGAGAGGTTAAAAGTTTGGAGTTACTTACAAATGCCCTTGTTTTTGAAAGAAAAGCTAATTTATTGTCTATTAAAATAACATCAAATTGATCAGAAAAACAGTGTAGTCATTGTTAATGTTGTAAATGACTATTGTAGCTGGAAACGGCTGATGTTTTTTTTATGGAATATCTACATAGGCTTACAGAGGCCCATTATCAGCAACCATCACTCCTGTGTTCCAATAACACATTGTGTTGGCTAATCCAAGTTTATCGTTTTAAAAGGCTAATTTATCATTAGAAAATCATTTTGCAAGTATGTTAGCACAGCTGAAAACTGTTCTTCTGATTAAAGAAGCAATAAAACTGGCCTTCTTTAGACTAGTTGAGTATCTAGAGCATCAGGATTTGTGGGTACGATTACAGGCTCAAAATGGCCAGAAACAAATAACTTTCTTCTGAAACTCATCAATCTAACATTAAACTTATCTTATAAAAAACAATCAATCAATCATAATCACTAATTAACTACACATGGTTGTTATTGATATTACTAGTTTATCACGCATGTCCTGCATTGCATATAATCGATGCAACGCTGGGGGATGATTTAACAAAAGCGCATTTGCGAAAAAAGCACAATCGTTGGACGACTGTACCTAACCATAAACACCAATGCCTTTCTTAAAACCAATACACAGAAGTATATATTTTTAAACCGGCATATTTAGCTAAAATAAATCCAGGTTAGCAGGCAATATTAACCAGGTGAAATTGTGTCACTTCTCTTGCGCTCATTGCACGCAGAGTCAGGGTATATGCAACAGTTTGGGCAGCCTGGCTCATTGCGAACTAATTTGCCAGAATTGTACGTAATTATGACATAACATTGAAGGTTGTGCAATGTAGCAGCAATATTTAGACTTATGGATGCCATACGTTAGATAAAATACCGAACAGTTCCGTATTTCACTGAAATAAACGTTTTGTTTTCAAAATGATAGTTTCCAGATTCGACCATATTAATGACCAAAGGCATATATTTCTGTGTGTTATTATGTTATAATTAAGTCTATGATTTGATATAGCAGTCTGACTGAGCGATGGTAGGCAGCAGCAGGCTCGTAAGCATTCATTCAAACAGCACTTTTGTGCGTTTTGCCAGCAGCTCTTCCCTGTGCTTCAAGCATTGAGCAGTTTATGACTTCAAGCCTATCAACTCCCGAGATTAGGCTGGTGTAACTGATGTGAAATGGCTAGCTAGTTAGCGGGGTGCGTGCTAATAGCGTTTCAATCGTCACCTGCTCTGAGACTTAGAGCAGTTGTTCCACTTGCACTGCAAGGGCCGAGGCTTTTATGGAGCGATGGGTAACGATGCTTCGAGGGTGGCTGTTGTCGATGTGTTCCTGGTTCGAGCCGAGATAGGGGCGAGGAGAGGGATGGAAGCTATACTGTTACACTGACAATACTAAAGTGCCTATAAGAACATCCAATAGTCAAAGCTATATGAAATACAAATCGTATAGAGAAATAGCCCTATAATTCCTATAATAACTACAACCTAAAACTTCTTACCTGGGAATATTGAAGACTCATGTTAAAAGGAACCACCAGCTTTCATATGTTCTCATGTTCTGAGCAAGGAACTTACACGTTAGCATTCTTACATGGCACATATTGCACTGTTACTTTCTTCTCCAACACTTTTATTTTTGCATTATTTAAACCAAATTGAACATGTTTCATCATTTATTTGTGGCTAAATAGATTTTATTGATGTATTATATTAAGTTCAAATAAGTGCTCATTCAGTATGGTTGTAATTGTCATTATTACAAATAAATAAGTAAATAAATAAAAATCAGTCTATTAATCGGTATCAGCTTTTTTTTGGTCCTCCAGTAATCGGTATCGGCGTTGAAAAATCCTAATCGGTCGACCTCTAATTCCTTCACCTCATTATAACATCTTTGGTCTGACAGATTATGTGACACCCAGAATGCGTTGTACAATGTCAACAAACATGGCACTACACATAGCTGGCAAATAGCTATGCTCATTATAATCAGTGCAACCTTCAAATAGGTATTTTACAGACATCATAGTTGTCCATTACAATGTATGCAATAATTGGAATGCATTATGTCACCAGTACATGAAAACATGTGAATAAAACTGTAAATACATTCTGCTCCATACATACAAACATACACACTCCTACAGTATAAATGACAACATGATACACAGACAATAAGGAACTTTGATAGGAACGCACATTCCAAAGTTATTATTTGTAAGGAAAACAACAAGGAAGGCCAATTCTTGCAAGACCGCGCAAATATATGCACACTTGATCTGCGCAAACATGAGTGAAGTGCGGTGGGCTCTCCTCGAAAGAGAGAAGTTTATCCTGCTCAGTAAAGCCTCAAACATAAATTGTCCGCAATGCTGAAATGGGCTACTTGTATGTGAATTAATGAGGAGGCGGAAGACACATCAATTCAAACTGTTGTTAGAAAATACAACTTGCTAGAAAATCAACTTGAAATTGACAAGTTGAAACATAGCCTAATTAGATAATTAGCAGGCAGCCATCCCCTCCGACGCCATCCTCCAGACATGAACCTAATAAAAACAGTTCTGTAGAAATTAGGTTTGGGCAGTAGGCAGGCCTAGCCTGACAATATTGTTCTTCTCAGACCATATTATATTTCAAAACTCAAACTTTGATAACAAAATAGATCAGTTGGTGTAGCAATTGCGAGGCATGGCTGAGCATAAATTGAAATCATTTACTTTGCATTTTACTGGACTGATGGCACCTGCATCTGATGCTCATGGTGCTTTCAAGGCAACTGGGTGGAAGAATACGTACACTACCAGTCAAAAGTTGTAGAATAATCTATTTTCTACATTGTAGAATAATAGTGAAGACATCAAAACGATGAAAGAACACGTGGAATCATGTAGTAAGCAAAAAGGTGTGAAACAAATCAAAACATAGGTTATATTTGAGAATCCTCAAAGTAGCCACCCTTTGCCTTGATGACAGCTTTGCACACTTGGCATTTTCTCAACCAGCTTCATGAGGGAGTCACCTATTATTATATTACCTAGAATGCATTTAAATTAACAGGTGTGCCCTGTCTGTGGATAAGGATAAGTTCATTAGAGTTACCAGCCTCAGAAATTGCAGCTCAAATAAATGCTTCACAGTTCAAGCAACAGACACATCTCAACATCAACTGTTCAGAGGAGACTGTGGGAATCAGGCCTTCATGGTCGAACTGCTGCAAAGAAACCACTACTAAAGGACACCAATAAGAAGAGGAGACACAAGCAAAGTGTATATAGAAAGAGGTCAAATGCTGACGTCAGTGATCTTCAGGTTGGAAAGTCGGAGCTCTAGAAAGATGCCATAGTTTCCGACTTTGAATTCTGAGTTGGATGACCGTTCAAAATGATTTTTCCCCCCCAGTCGGCTCTTCCATTTTTCAGAGTTCCCAGTTTTCTTGAACGCACTGACGTCGGAGATGTCAGAGTTCCTAGTTCCTTTGAATATGGCATTAGTCCCAGCAGAGGAGGGAGAGAGCAGCAGTCCCTGCTTTCTCCTTCCTTTCCTCCAGTGAGACTGACCAGAGAAAGGGGAAACCGTCTTCCAACTGAAGGCAAAACTTCATGTTGCTCCTATGATCAAAGTTAAATATTCCTCGATATAAAATACACACCACGAGCTGCTACTAAAAATGCAGGCCTATCGATACACTTGGCTACTAATTCATAGCAGCTGCAGCGTGAGTGGTCGTAGTACCACTCACCCTGCAGCTGCAATGAATTAGTAGCCAAGTGTATCGATAGGCGCATATTATGGTTTGTAATAGTGTTGAATAAAAACAGTGTTGACAGTTCTGAATATAAACTTAAGCATGAACTCACTCATAGAAACAGCAGCTCAATGCTGTATTCTTTGACAGTCTCTCTCTGGTCATGGTATTTAAAAGTTATTAAATCTCATGTAGGCTTTGATGGAAGCTGTAGCCACGGTGATTTGAGTTATCCGATTGGCCGGCTTCTGAATCAAGTGCAAACTGCGTAACACGAAAAAAAGGAAAGGAGCGCAAGCCTTTATCTTTGGCTTTTCTACAGAAATGTTTGGTGATCGACTAGGAATGCCTTGAAGATCGAGCAGTCAATCATGATAGACCAGTTGATGACCACTGGAATAGAGTGTAAACTAATGAAAACGCTATGACATCTGAAAATATGTGTTGCAGGTGATTTCGAACAGTCCATTTAGAAAGCAAAGACCTCCGGAGATACTGCAGATCCCATCCAAATTAGAGAGATTCGGAGTTAAATACAGAGATCCAATTAATTAGAGTAAATGCATTGGAGACATTGTCCTATTGTCTGGTAACCTTTGTAGTTTTTTAATGTGTCTAACATTCCCCTCTGCAATAGCTGCGATTTGGGATAAAGCCTCTTTTTAAAAAGACATCTCTTATCTGAACGTGATAACCCAGGCAGACCATACAAGACGTCCGACGAGATTAATGTGTCAAAAGAAAGAGAATACAAAATGGAGTCAAGCTCCTGCCATGTCGAGATCCCTCCTCCGGGTGTGTTGGTGTGGAGGTCAGTTGTCAGAATACATCATATTGGCATTAGAGTAGGAAGTAGGAGTCTTCACTGAACACCAGGCAAAGAGGCATGAAGGTGTATTCATTAGGGCAGGAAATTGCCAGCGACCTCACAATACAATATTTTTGTGACATTTTATTTTATTTGATATTACTTTGTATAAGTTTGGCTGCAGAGAGAAAAAGCAATAAAAAGTGGCTTTGATCAGTCATGGAAATAAAAGTGCTGACATGTTGGCTCACTATTTAAAAAGAAGACGGAAAACAAGCTAAAATACCAGAGTCTTGCCGCAGGTACACCCGACTTGCACTTTGGAGTCAAAGTATCAATAAAATATTGTCCCAAATAATATTTTGATATGTAATTGTATAGGTGTTTTCCCCCATCACTAGTATTACTATTATTGTTTTTTTAAAGCCTGGTCTGACATCTCAAGTAACATTGTTTTCTACCTGACTGACTTATCGTTCAGCCTGCTGTTAGCGTGCAGTAGCTTATTTTAGCTTGTACTAACTGTTTATTATCCATCAAACTCATTAACTAGTAACATTCCCCTGCTCCAGTCCAGCCATGACATACCAGTCATCTTCATCTGCTAGACCAGCCCAGGCTAGACCGAACAAGACAATCACACCAGACTATTAGGGATATAACGATTCACCGATATGTATCGGTCCAAAGTTCAAATGTTTAAGAATGCCAGGGCATCGGTCCTCAGGAGCCCAAACTGATCCAAATTAATAAAACCGATTCAAATGTTACGAATCACCGGTTCACTTACGTTTTTTTACAACAACAAAAAATCTGCCTTATGAAAACACCTCTTATCTGATGTGACTAAATTCATGCGATCTCTCCTTCAGCATATCAAACTTTTATGCATGTAACTGTGTATGACATTGATCTACAAATCAGGTGACTGTGCAGACGGTGCAGGAGACGCAGCTGCTTGCGTCAACGAGAGGTAGGCCTAGGCCTACCCTATCACTGTTCTAATATTCCTAGGCTACATCTGCACGGTACCTTCAGCATTAAGACGTTAGTAAAAATGGCTTTCGCAATATTAAACCATAGGATTTATTAATTGAGGGACAACCAATGAAATTTGCTGGGTCATTGTTACCAAATGCGCTGTAAAAAAATAGGGTATTTTACCGGCGGAGCTGTGTAGGCTCCCGGAGTGGACAACTCACATATAACTGCTGATTTTTGGTAGTTCAGTGCATTTTGTCATTTTTATATGAACAGGGTGAAGGTGTAATTTCATAACAAGGACAGGAATCATTCTTGCGAGCGGCACTGGTTGGAATGGGAGAAGAGAGCAGCTCTCCTCAATAAAGTAAAACGGTCAAAACCATTTGCTTTTGATACGGGGGTGAAATCCAAAACAATGTTATATTAACTGGCTATATATGGCATAGCTCATTTCTAAATATAAATAGACATATTACTAGCTAAAAACATTTTAAATCTACTACATTGTCAAGTTAATCAGTGGGTGATGAGGATTTCAGATACAAATTGCTGCACCCCCCCCCCCCCAATAAACACAAATAGCTTCTGTAAATGTGACACACAAAAAGCAGCTGAAAATTATATATCCTACTAAACACCAGTGCTAAGATGCAAACTGCAAACCCGGATGGCAACTCCGGGGAATCACATGAATTCATACCAAGTTATTGCCACGGCACTACTGAACACGTCGTACATTTTAATAACAGAATAAAAATCTTACGGTCTATTTCTTCTATTAATAAATGCATTTCCTAAAATGAGGCCTACCAACAGAGGCAAGCGCTTCCCTCCTAACCCAATGTGCGGCTTGTCGTATGACTAATGAGAAGGAGCTGTCACTAGTTGTGAAACTGATTACATCTGTGGAAAACCTCATTAAGAGAAGTGTCACACTTTCCATTAGGACAGAATAGGAAAGTGGGAGAAGGATGAAAGGAGGGAGTGACGGGTGTGGCTGTTCCTTAACGCACCTAGCTGATGGAAGGAGGGATGCGGAGTTCAGAGTACTGAGCTAGTTTCACTGGGGTTTCCTGAGGTCATTAAGTAGGGTCTGGGGTGTTAACACTGAATAAGGACATCCTTTCTGATGACATCAAAGGTCCTACTGCATGTATAGTTGACAGATGGGTTAGTTGGTGGATCGTCTGATCAACCTAGAGCAGCAAGCAACATCGCTCATGTTTCTGTACTGTCTAGTCTAGATTCCACAAGATACCAATTTTCATTAGAAACCATTTAAAGTTAATCTTACATTTTACCTGAGAAAAGTAGGCTGGCTACACCAAGAAAAGTACTGGAGAAAAGTAGCTGGTCAAATCAAATCTTATTGGAAACATGCACATGGGTAGCAGATGTTAATGCGAGTGTAGCGAAATGCTTGTGCTTCTAGTTCTGACACGACAGTAAGTAATATCTAACAAGTCATCTAACAGTTCCACAACAACTACCTTCTACACACAAATGTAAAGGGATGGAATAGCGCTGTCTGCTGATAAAATGCCAATTTGTGAGTGGAGAAGTGCAACTGTCTGAAGCACAAAATTAGTCTGATGCTGAGCAGAAAGTATTTTATAGAGTTGAAGTCGGAAGTTCACATACACCTTAGCCAAATGCATTTAATCTCAGTTTTTCACAATTCTTGACATTTAATCCTAGTAAAAATTCCCTGTTTTAGGTCAGTTAGGATCACCACTATATTTTAAGAATGTGAAATGTCAGAATAATAGTAGAGAGAATGATTTCAGCTTTAATTTCTTTCATCACTTTCCCAGTGGGTCAAAAGTTTACATACACTCAATTAGTATTTGGTAGCATTGCCTTTAAATTGTTTAACATGGGACAAACGTTTCAGGTAGCCTTCCACAAGCTTCCCACAATTAGTTGGGCGAATTTTGGCCCATTCCTCCTGACAGAGCTAGTGTAACTGAGTCAGGTTTGTAGGCCTCCTTGCCCCCACATACTTTTTTAGTTCTGCCCACACATTTTCTATTGGATTGAGGTCAGGGCTTTATGATGGCCACTCCAATACCTTGACTTTGTTGTCCTTAAGTCATTTTGCCACAACTTTGGAAGTATGCTTGGGGTCATTATCCATTTGGAAGACCCAATTGCGACCAAGCTTTAACTTCCTGAGATGTTGCTTCATTTTTGGTAGTTCAGTGCATTTTTAGGTAGATCGTCCGATCAACCTAGGTAGCAACATAGCTCATATTTCTGTACTGTCTAGTACATTTTAATAAGGACAGACATTATAGGGGTGTCAACGCGGCACATCACCATTGGGAGAGCCATTCTGGGGATACTGAGGTGTGTAAAGGGAGAAAGGGGGTGAGAGGCCAACCAGCTGTATTAAAAGAGATATTAAAGCCATCTGCCTGGGAGAGAGTTTGACGGGTGTTTGGGAGCTTAAATAAGCTTCAAAACTAAATGAGTCCGTGGGGATGAGGAGGCTGTGAATGGATGGTGACTAACTGTGAGTGTCATCCCATTCCCAACACACTGTAAGAGCAGGATCTGGAGGCAAAGCCACAGAGATAAAGACATGTTACATCATATGCCTGTCTCTTCATGCTTTTCTACATTACTGAGAAGATAAAGGAACACATTTGGACAGCAGAAAAATGGGATGTTACGAAAAGAATAGTACTATTCACAAGGCCTATTTTAGCTGCATTTATTTAAAACCTCGTTAGTTTTTTTTTACACCCTTAGTCTTCCCAATTTTGTGATATCCAATTGCAATCCAATTAAGATCTTGTCTCATCGCTGCAACTCCCTAACGGGCTCGGGAGAGGCGAAGGTCAAGTCATGCATCCTCCCGAAACATGACCCGCCAAACCCTGCTCCTTAACAACCACCCGCTTAACCCGGAAGCTAGCTACACCAATGTGTCAGAGGAAACATTGTTCAACTAATGGCCAAAGTCAGCCTGCAGGCGCCCGGCCTGCCACAAGTAGTAGCTACAGCGCGATGAGCCCTCCCTTGACCAGGACGATGCTGGGCCGATTGTGTGCCTGCCCTATGGGACTCCCGGTCAAGGCCGGTTGTGACATAGTCTGGGATCAAAACCTCTCCTCTCTTTATGTTGTTTGTGAGAATGGATTGGGACTGAAAGGCTATGGGGCTGCTTTAGACCTGGTTGCTGACGCACAAATCTGGGCAGGAGCAATGGCTGCCGGATTGAAAAGAGGGAGAGGTAATTTACAGCATGGAATTCATAAAACATGAGACCTTTATGTGGGTTAATGCTGGGAGCACGCGCTGCTATTAGGCCCACTCATCACTATTCAATAGCAACTACAGCACACCCCACTCAAGACTATCAGACTAAGACTATATGGATAGCCATTTGCAGCTGCCCTCAAGAGCCCATCTAGATATATTTAAAAGGTGATCTAAGACAGTATCAGGGATGAAAGTAAGGTGGTACGGTCCAGTATGACGTCCCAGCAAAATAAATAGTTAAAACAAAACGTCGAGAAAAATGTAAGCTATTATATCACTTATCAGAGGCATGAAAAATGAGCACATGGACTTGAAAACCGGTGGTATAGCCTACACTCAAAACTGGATGTGGTTAGATGAAAAACACTGACATTTTGCCAAGGCAGAGACAGGTGGCTGACAACGAGACGCACGCGGACATCAGTGGACGCATAAATTCTGGCCTAATGACAATCAGCAAATGTCATTACACTTGTCGTGTTTTGTGTAACAGATGACATTCACCACTGTCTGGAGGCTGGAAATGTTGTGAGTGGATGAACGTGCACAGGTAGCCTAGTAAAGGAGCTAATGGAGTGAAAACATGAATGGTTGTGTTCATGCCACAATAAAATTACATTTAACATTTTAAAAGTGAAATATTCACGACTAGGCTCAGATATATTATTGAATTAATAGGGATTCTATACAGTGGGGCAAAAAAGTATTTAGTCAGCCACCAATGGTGCAAGTTCTCCCACTTAAAAATATGAGAGAGGCCTGTAATTTTCATCATAGGTACACTTCAACTATGACAGACAAAATATGGAAAACAAATCCAGAAAATCACATTGTAGGATTCTTAATGAATTTATTTGCAAATTATGGTGGAAAATAAGTATTTGGTCACCTACAAACAAGCAACATTTCTCGCTCTCACAGACCTGTAACTTCTTCTTTAAGAGGCTCCTCTGTCCTCCACTCGTTACCTGTATTAATGGCACCTGTTTGAACTTGTTATCAGTATAAAATACACCTGCCCACAACCAATTACTCGTTGGTTATTATTGTCGGAACCAGAAGCACAAGCATTTCGCTACACTCGCATTAACATCTGCTAACCATGTGTATGTGACAAATAAAATGTGATTTGGACAGTATCCATATATACACCTGGAGTTACATAGTGAGCCTGTGTCAATCTTCCCCAAACTACATTGTTTACACCCACCTGACACCCCACAGCACTGAATCAATCCCCACTCTTCAATCCCGTCTCTGTACTCTGTCTTCACACCACAGGCCAGGGGATTTACTACTGACCACAAGTCACCCAGCCACTAGCGCCACACTCAATCAAGCGCCAGTGAATACAACGTCATGATTCCTCTGGCCTTGAAGCAATTCCTGGAACAAGACGAACTATGACCCTATATTACAAAACTGAGTGATAGGGAGGGAAGACAGAGTGGCCTGACAACACTAGGACAGCAACCAGTTACACTACGGACACTCAATCGACAGAGAAAACTATAGGATTACATTTTACCAAAAAGAAAACTACATAATATTGTTTTCGTTTTCTGAGATCATACCTTTCATAACATGAAGACATTTGACATTTTAGCCAATTAGTACAGGCTCTTAACCAGAATGACAATGACACAATAAGTGTGTGTAACTAAGTAAATCGAAACAATTCGTTTTTACTGCTTCTGCCTACTTACACAGAATGATGATGGATGTGCTTGTTAGGGCTGCCTTTGTCTGTTTGTGGTTATTGCTGTCGGGCTTGGGCGGTATACTGTATGTACCTTACACCGGGGTATTTGGAAATAGCCAACTATTTCCTTCAAGTTTTTCCAATACATTTTAATATTTGAAGCTACTGTTTAAGAAAATACTTGCAGTCTACCAATAGGTTAGATAATGCAGATCACGTTCTTCATTTCACCTGCCTCATTATTTGACATTATGACGCTAACATGTACCACAGTTCACCAGACCAGTTAACACCAGTCACGTGTGTGTTTGTAACTAGCACAACGGGAGAAAGCAGGAGCAGTGAGTCCAGCTGTATATTGACAGTGGTGGAATTTTAAATTGAAAGTCAACTGTGATCAGGGACATGCAACTACAGTTTTCCTTCACAGAAAATACATTAGCGCAACACTATTTGGCTGGCAGCCACACAAGTAAATTAGCTTACAAGGAAATAGCAATGTCTTTTTTTTTGCAAGAACAATGCATGGCCATCATATTTCTAATGTTTATTCATAGAAAGAGTGTAGCCAGCTACATTTCCTAATGTTTTGTTTAAAGTACTGGAGAAAAGTAGTTGGTCAAATCAAATCAAATTTTATTGGTCACATACACATGGTTAGCAGATGTTAATGCGAGTGTAGCAAAATGCTTGTGCTTCTAGTTCTGACATTACAGTAATATCTAACAAGTCATTTAACAGTTCCACAACAACTACCTTCTACACACAAATGTAAAGGGATGGAATAGCGCTGTCTGCTGATAAAATGCCAATTTGTGAGTGGAGAAGTGCAACTGTCTGAAGCACGAAATTAGTCTGATGCTGAGCAGCAATTACAATAAGAAGTATTTTATATGTGCGTTTACAAAACACAGCAATTGTGTTAGCTTTCTGCCATATTTGAGAAGTCAAAGCTCGTCTTCCCCTCATCTCCGAGCATTTTTTGTGCATGTTTGGCGCCTCCTTGTGTACTAAGCCGGTAATACCGTATATCCCAGTACAAGAGAAGGACAGTTTGACGATATAAAAATCTAGATACCAATCAACCCTATTTCTTGACTTTCACTCTGCAGTCTGCATGGTCAGATGGATGCAAGAAGATGGTGACATGATGATTTCCACAAGCAGTCTATAATTACATTACTAGTTTGTGTATCTTATTTGTGTATCTTTTGTTAGCTAGTTGTGTTAGCTAATGCTAAAAACGGGTTAGGTGGCTAGCTAACTTGCTAAAAGTAGTTAAGGTCTGAGCACACAGCTACCTAATATCAAATCAAATTCTATTTGTCACATTCGCCGAATACAACAGCTGTAGACCTTCCAGTGAAATGCTTATATACAAGCCCTTAACCAACAATGCAGTTAAGAAAAATAAGTTTTGAGTAAAACAGTTACAGTAAGTAACAAATATTTAAAGATCAGCAGTAAAATAACAGCAGCGAGGCTATATACAGGGGATACCAGTACAAAGTCAATGAGCGGGGGCACAGGTTAGTTGAGGTAATAGGTACATGTAGGTAGAGTTAAGGTGACTATGCATAGATAACCAGAGAGTAGCAGCAGCGTAAAAGAGGGGTTGGGGACAATGCAAATTGTCTGTTCAGGAGTCTAATGGCTTGGTGGTAGAAGCTGTTTAGAAGCCTTTTGGACCTAGACTTGGCGCGCCGGTACCGCTTGCCATGCGTTAGCAGAGAGAACAGTCTATTGCTAGTGGCTGGAGTCTGACAATTTTTACGGCCTTCTTACACCGTCTGGTATAGAGGTCCTGGATGGAAGGAAGCTGGGCCGAACGCATAACCTCTGTAGTGGCTTGCGGTCGGAGGCCGAGCAGTTGCCATACCAGGCAGTGATGCAACCATGCTCTCGATGGTGCAGCTGTTTAACTTTTTGAGGATCTGAGGACCCATGCCAAATATTTTCAGTCTCCAGAGGGGGAATAGGCTTCATCGTGCCCTCTTCACAACTGTCTTGGTGCATCTGGACCATGATAGTTTGTTGGTGATGTGGACACCTGCTCCACTACAGCCCAATCGATGAGAATGGGGGCGTGCCCAGTCCTCTTTTTCCTGTAGTCCACAATCATCTCTTTTGTCTTGATCACGTTGAGGGAGAGGTTGTTATCCTGGCACTACACACACCTCCCTGTAGGCTGTCTCATCATTGTCGGTGATCAGGCCTATCACTGTTGTGTCGTCAGCAAACTTGATGGTGTTGGAGTCTTGCCTGGCCATGCAGTCATGGGTGAACAGGGAGTACAGGAGGGGACCAGGGACGCACCCTTGAGGGGCCCCCGTGTTGAAGATCAGCATGGCAGATGTGTTGTTACCTAACCTTACAACCTTGGGAGCGGCCTGTCAGGAAGTCCAGGATCCAGTTGCATAGGTAGGTGATGAATCCTTAGCTTAGTGATGAGCTTTGAGGGCACTATGGTGTTGAACGCTGAGCTCCAGTCAATGAATAGCATTCTCACATGGGTGTTCCTTTTGTCCAGGTGGGAAAGGGCAGTATGGAGTGCAATAGAGATTGCATCATCTGTGGATCTGTTGGGGCGGTATGCAATTTGGAGGGAGTCTGGTATAATGGTGTTGATGTGAGCTATGACCAACCTTTCAAAGCACGTCATGGCTACAGACGTGAGTACTACTGGTCAGTAGTCATTTAGCCAGGTTACCTTGGTGTTCTTGGGCACAGGGACTACGGTTGTCTGCTTGAAACATGTTGGTATTACAGACTCAGTCAGGGACAGGTAGAAAATGTCAGTGAAGACACTTGCCAGTTGGTCAGCGCATACTTTGGTGTACACGTCTTGGTAATCTGCGGTTTTGTGAATGTCGACCTGTTTAAAGGTCTTACTCACATCAGCTACGGAGAGCATGATCCCACAGTCATCCGGAACAGCTGATGCTCTCATGCTTGCTTCAGTGTTGCTTGCCTCGAAGCGGGCATTGAAGTAATTTAGCTCGTCTGGTAGGTTTGTGTCGCTGGGCAGCCCACGGCTGTGCTTCCCTTTGTAGTCTTTAATAGTTTGCAAGCCCTGCCACAACCGACGAGCGTCAGAGCCGGTGTATTATGATTCAATCTTAGTCCTGTATTTGACGCTTTGCCTGTTTGATGGTTCATCTGAGGGCATAGCAGAATTTCTTATAAGCGTCCGGGTTAGAGTCCCGATCCTTGTCCCGCTCCTTCAAAGCGGAAGCTCTACCCTTTAGCTCAGTGAGGATGCTTTGCTAGCAAAACAGACCTGCGTCATCTGACCACCTCTTTATTGACCGAGTCACTATTGCTTCCTGCTTTAGTGTTTGCCTGTAAGCAGGAATCAGGGGGGTATAATTATGGTCAGATTTACCAAATGGAAGGTGAGAGGGAGCTTTGCACGTGTCTTTGTGTGCGGAGTAAAGGTGGCCTAGGTTGTTTTTTTCCCCTCTGGTTGCCCATTTAACATGCTGGTAGAAATGAGATAAAACAGATTAAGTTTCCCTCCATTAAAGTCCCCGGCAACTAGGAGTGCCACCTCCGGATGAGCATTTTCCTGTTTGCTTATGGCTATATACAGCTCATTGATTGTGGACTTTGTTCCAGCATCGGTTTCTGGTTGTAAATAGACAGCTACGGGAAAAAAGGATGAAAACTCTTGGAAAATAGCGTGGTCTACAGCTTATCATGAGATACTCTACCTCAGGCGAGCAAAACTTTGGACTTCCTTAATATTAGATTTTGTGCACCAGCTGTTGTTTACAAATATACACAGACAAGTCACCCCTTGTCTTACCGGAGGAAGCTGTTCCATCTTGCCGATGCAGCGTAAATCCTGCCAGCTGTATTTTATCCATGTCGTCGTTCAGCCACGACTCGGTGAAACATAAGATATTCCAGTTTTTAATGTCCTGTTGGTAGGATATTTGTGATCGTAGTTTGTCTATTTTGTTATCTAATGATTGTTCATTGGCTAATAGGACTGATGGTAGAGGCAGATTACCCACTCGGCGTCGCATCCTTACAAGGCACACCGGCCTACGGCCCTGATATCTCCGTCTTGTTCTCATGCAAATGACAGGGATTTTGGCCTTGTCGGGTGTCTGAAGTAAATCCTTTGTGTCCGACTTGCTGAAGGAAAAAAAACTTTGTCCAGTACGAGGTAAGTAATCGCTGTCCTGATATCCAGAAGCTTTTTTCGGTCATAAGAGACAGCAGCAGAAACATTATGTACAAAAATGAGTTTTCAATTAACGTGAAAAAACACACACAATAGCACAATTGGTCGAATGCCCGTAGAAAGGGAGCCAACCCCCCCCCCCCCCCCGGTGCAATTATTAAATCATGTATAGCATGGTACTAGTGCTTGTGAAGGCCTAGATAAACATGTTGTTTGTGCAATGGTATCTTCTAAAATCAGAGAAGAATTGTTACAAATTCCCTGCCGGTGACTCTTTGCACACCATCTCATTCTCACAGCCCTCTCTCAGGGACACAAACTCTGCAACTTTCGAACTCCAGCATTAGGCTCCCTTTCCCCTCTAGGCTATGGGTTGTAAACGGACCCTTCACACCTGTGTACTTAGCCAAACCGATTGGCTGCTAAAGTTCATGGTTGCCAGGGGCCTTGACACAGTGGGGTCAGCCAATCGCAGGCATTTCTGTGATTGGCTGCTTCCAACTTTCAGTCTCCTTCAAGCAGTCACAACGAGAGCAGCAAACTCAGCACAACAACAGCTGGACTGGACTTATGGGATGGTGTGCGTGCACAAAGTGAGTGGTGTGACATTTGAATTTTGTTCGTAGTTAGTTGTACGCTGCCTCTATGTACAGCTGTATTGTAATATGTGCATGTAGCAAACACATTTTCATACAGTCTTTCCCATGTTAATAGTCATAATAGCCTCAGTTTTAGTATTGTGTACAGTGTATTCATTAGCTATTTTTGTTTTGAGTTGGATTGAACAGAATAAAACCATCAGAATGGAGAAAGTCACATTGAAATCACATAGAATTTGTGTTGCCAACCTAGGGTCATGAACTACTCCCACAATCATTCACAAATGCATCATCAACATCAATAATGTAAAACTCACCCAGGAGAGCCGACATGTTCTGGAAGATTCTCAGCAGCTCTGGGGTGATTGCCGGACTATTCTCCAACGTTACCAACCTGTAGGTCGATAAAGGGATGGAGGAGAGAAAGGAGGGTGGAGCGAGAGAGGGGGGTGGATGTGAAATGGAGAAGAGGACCCGAGAGTTAGCGTCACAGAAGCATTTAAAGCTGCTGACCAGACCATAACAGAGCCCTAGATTAAGCAGACGCTCTTATCCAGAGCGACTTAAGAGTAGTGAGAGCATACATTTTCACACTGGTCACCAGTGGGAATCGAACCCACAACCCTGGTATTGCAAGCACCATGCTTTACCAATGGAACAGAACAGACAACACTACAAAAACAGTGTTTGAGACTCAGAATATGTACATATCTATGGCTGGCGAAGAAACGTCAATGTGTCAATGTGTGGCTGAACCATAAAAGAAGAATCTGTCTGAATGAGTCAATCAAACTCAAAACCATGACAATGGTTCATCACAGTCAATTGAGTCAGTCTATTGAGAGCAACTCAAGCTCAGTCTAGCACATCACTGCAGACGTTCTGCCCTTTGAGATGACAATTTAAAAGCAGACAATGTGCTTGTTCAGAGACGGTCCTGTTTGACACACCGGCTCAGAGATAGGACGCGTAATCCCTCTTATCACTGCTAACCATGTGTAACTAGGCCAACGTCATCGAAAGGCACAACAAAAGACGAGCCACGCTAAGGCCTCAGCGTTCAAGCTTTTGCAAGCCAGACAGGCCTTCCACAATAGGATCGTTTACTACAAAATGGCTCTGTAAGGAGAACAACCATTTTGAACAAATGTAAAAAAGAAAAAAAAAAATTAAATAAAAAAAAATGCCTTATTTTCAGAGCTCTGGTCGCACGGGAAAATGGGCAGTATGTGTGTTACGCCTACTTTGAACTTATCGTCATCGCCCATCAGAGGGCATGAATGAACGTGAAAGAGAGTGATTGAAGGAAAGAGAGAACGAGGGAGAGAAGGACAGAGCTAGAGAAAGGGGAGAACTAAAAACGAACCGCGAGACACAACACAAAATAGAGTGCGAGACAGCAGGTGAATAAAAAAGAGAAGCTGTTGACACAAATGACTCGGTAAATTAGGTAAATACGTATTTCGGTCACAACTGTTTATCTGGGAGGAAGCAAAGGCAAAATCAACATCACGCACGTAAGCGGGGGGGGGGGGGGGAGAGCGAGAGCGCATAATGGGAGAGAGAAAGCAGAGGGAAGAAAAAGAGGGAAAAATCCAAGAGGGGAGTGAGAGAGAGAGCTACAGAGGGTGGGATGGAAGAAAGGTGAGTGCTGTAAGTGCCTGATAAGCGTCTGCCTTTAGAAGAGTGACAGAGACCGTTAGTATCAGTCTGCTCTCAGGGCTGAGTTTGTGTGTGTTTGTCTCTGTGTGGAACTGTTTGTCTCTGTGTGTGTACGTACCACAGCTCAAGTCCGTCCTCTAGCAGGTAGACATGCGGTGGTTGCGAGACATCTGTACTCAGCTGGATCACAGGAAGCAGGAAGAGATACAGGTTCTTACTCTCCGCCCCCAGGCCCTGTGATGACATCGCAAAAGGTTTTACTACAATTTGCAGTAATGAATATGAGCCTACACTAAAAAGCCAAGCTTTTATGGTATTGAAAATCAAAGTGTCGGCATTTCAAAATACCCCAGGATACGGTTATTCGCTCAAGCCTCCCATACAGGTGCGTGCACACACACTGGGAGAAGCAATGACAAACGGCAACAAAGGGCTAAGGGGCAAGACGGAGTGTATTTATTTTTAATTTAAAATGTAACCTTTATTTAACCAGGCAAGTCAGTGAAGAACCTATTCTTATTTTCAATGACGGCCTAGAAACAGTGGGTTAACAACAGATTTTTACCTTGTCAGCTCGGGGATTCGATCTCGCAACCTTTTGGTTGCTAGAGCGAGAGTCCAACGCTCTAACCACTAGGCTGCCTGCCACCCCGTATGTGTCATACCTGTACAAGGTGAACCAGTGTGGTGAGTATGGCACAGCGCAGCATGTTGTGTTCTTCTGATTGTTTCCAAAGCAGTGGCAGGTACTGGACCAGACAGCCTACATATGGCCGGATCTAAGAGAAAACACAATCCGATCAGCAACAACAAACACCAGAGCATTCCATTCAATAGAAACACAAAGGCCTTCATACAATATGAATGTGGAAGCCCAAATCAAATCAATCAATGTCTTTATTGTCCCATTTGGGAAGCGTGTACAGGTCCAGGTGTCAGTTGTACTAGTTAGGGTGTACGTCTTGTACGAACACAATGTCTAATGTGGGAAGTATTCTGAGCCAGACCTAACCATTCTACCTGTTGGATAATGTCCTTCCTTGTAATACACCTGGGTGGAAATCGTAGGGAGCAGGTCAAGATATTCTTTGTGGTAACACGATTTCAAAATATCAAGAAAGACTCCAACTGTGTACGTTCTCTCCTAAGCAGCCATACCAATGTATTCATCCCAAGTACCCAACACAAACAGACTAACTCTTTGCACTGGCTGCTAATGTTCCCTGAAATGTGCTAATTTGCTGCTTGGCAATAAAAGTAAAATGAGTACATATCAAATTAAGCCCCACTCCTCTAACAGACTGGCAACTCGACAGTAGAGCTCAGAGTGAGTTTACCATAGCCCACACACTCCTTTCTCTCCCTCTCCCTCACACACCCTCTCTTTCTCTGGCAGCTTTTCTGTAAAGGAGGTGTTTATAATTACATCTTTATTGGATTGAGTCGGAGGCATGTCGACTGAGACCAGTCGCTCTCTTTCCCCTTCGAAACTGGTAAATATGTCAGCACCTGCGGCCGCTGATTTACAACTACCTAAGTGCAATGGGCCAAAACTTTTTATATGGGCCAAAACTTAATTATACCATTTTTTTTTTTAAATAACATTTTCATGCACTGAGTCTGTCTCTTTCTCTACTTGCTCCAGCTCCTCCATGCTTCCTGTCCCTTTCCCCTCTTAGGCTTCTTTCTCTCACTTCCCTCCACCTCCCTTCTTCCCGCCCTCCCTTTGTGAGAGCTCCGCGTTTGAATGTCTTGCACCGTTACACATTTTTAAGGAGCAGAGGGAAAAAGAGAATCACAAAAAGACAGACAGCTTTCAAATGCAGCCTTTTAAAGAAGATGAGAGGGAACCAAGCCATTCTAAAAGGGTGATTTGTAAATTCAGAAGAGAAAGCGAGAAGAAGAAAAAATCTCCCATCTCCAAGCCATGGTTTCATTATGCCTTTTCTACCCCATTATTTCTTTATTTTTTGCCTTTAAGACTTCCCTGTGAGGTGTAATAGAATATTCATGTGACTGCGTTCTCGCTCACAGGCAGTTAAGACAGGCGATTTAAATATAATGACAGTTGACTGGAGTGGAAGCCATTTATGAGGGAGTGAAGTCAAGAGAGCATTGAGGAGAAATAGAGTACCCCACTGAAAAATACAAAGAATAAAGGTCATCAAAGGCTGACAAACACCGAGTAGATTTAGTAAAACAATCCGATGGTACTATTATAAAAGTGCTAGAAGGTCAAAACAAAAACGGCGAGTGAGAACTTTCGTCGTGCTCAGTTGAACTCGGAGTTCACTTTATGACTTGTGATGACTGACAAACACATCCTCAGCGGAAGGACGGCGGAACCCTGCAGTTGAATGCAACTGTCCGAGAAAGTGATGATGTGACTGGTTTATTTTGCTCTTAGAAAGTAGCTTTGTTTCCTCTAGCCTGAGGGAGAGCAGGCTGAGAAATGTTGCATCCCGGTTACATGATGGTTGTTCTTAACAGCAAGGGCTGTCTCCTAATAAATCAAAGGCAATGGATGCCACTGTATTTCTTTAAATATAGTGGCGTTTTTTTAACCCAGCTACCACATCAATTAGATGTGCATATCCTAATGTGTATCCTGCCATGACGTATACCATGACCTTAGTAAAAACAAAAAAAAAAACATTTTAGGCAATGAGCTCTTTGGGATTTGACCCCTCACCTGGATGTTAACCCTCTCAATGACACATGAGATCACATGGAGGACCTGCATCTTAGTGTCACACTCTGTCACCTGCTGCAACAGCTGGAATAGCAGGCTGAAAATAGACTCCAGATACTAAAGGGTGAGAGAGGGAGGTAGAGGTAGAGAGAGAGGGGAAGGGAGAGCATTTTAACATCCCATTATCGCATACCATGCATTTACCCTCAAAAAATGTAACTAAAAAAAGCAAGGCCAATAGAAGACGATTAGCAACATTCTTTAGCAACATTCTTTAAAAACATTTCTCCCCTAGAAAAGGCACTCACCGGTAAGAACTGTTCTGTCCGGAACTCAAAGTCGTCGACAGGTGACACATTAAGGAAAAGAAACTGACAGGTCTTACAAGAGGTTCATCTTCACAGAGAGACTTCACAGTGACAGGAAGAGAGGTGCATAACAATATCGATTTTTGAAAGAAGCAAAACATTTGTATTTCAGCAAAAATAGATTAAATGAAAAGGATATTGAGTTTCAGAGTTGTGGCCGTCTCGATCCGCACCTTTAGAACAAAAACAAAACATTGGTATTCTGCCAAATATGTCTGGGATGGGGCTGAATATGGAGCTGTACTCACAGTTGAGAAGACCGACTAAGAATAAGAGATGAACTTAAGGTTTTGTTGTTGGGGATTGTGATGAGCGAGGTAATTAACCGAAGTGTCAGGTTTTTAAACAAATAATTGACAGACAACTAATTGACAGAATTGAATGACTTCAATTCAATTCCGTTCAAATTTTTTCAGTGAGCTCAATGGGCACATTGCACAGTTTCTCTAGAGATAAATCAGATCAAGTCTGAACTGTAGGGAGTTGTCGTTACCAAAAAGCCAATAGTATACACCGCAGAAAATGTTATCAAACGTGGTAATTAACTACAATGACCATAATCCATTGCTCCAAGTTGCCCGGTCTGTGCATTTATTTTATACCTGCTACGAGAAGAGACAGAAGAATGCACGATCGAGAGGGAGAGCAGTTGCTTCCGGAGGTACACTACATAACCAAAAGTATGTGGACACCTGCTCGTCGAACATCTCATTCCAAAATCATGGGCATTAATATTGAGTTGGTCCCCCCTTTGCTGCTAGAACAGCATAGGCAGCAGCGCTATAGTGATGAGATGATGAATTGGAATTAAACAGGTCATCAAATAAAACGTAATTTACACAACTTAAATATTTTATTCAAGTGAATAAGTGATGGTTAATAAGTGCTAAGCAGTAACGGACAGTCATCATCATCACGGGACTTTTTATTCTGTGTCGTTTCAGCATTCAGCCCACATAATGCATAGTGCATTTCATGTTCAAAAATAAAATAATCAAAACTAAAATTGAAAAGAGAAGACTTGAGAATACTGAAGTAAAGTGCCACTTTCATGGGGAATTGTAAGACGTCCAGTGTTATTGACTGTCTCCTCTGTGTAATCTACCACTGCCAATGTGATGAAGCTCACGTCTACGACAGAAACAAATGATTAGACCTAGGAGAGGAAAACAAGTCTGGGGCCGGAGTGGAACAGTGGAGTGACTACAACCTACTGTCAGTGACAAGAGTTGAGCAGGAGTGTGTGTGTGTGAGAGTGTGTGTGAGAGAGCGTAGGGCCTTAATCTCACTGCTAATGTTAAACCAAGTACGGCGGGCAGTCAATAAAAGCTCTGACGCAGTATCGGCCCAGCAGTTGAATAGCCTAGTCCAAAAGTCATCAACAAAAACCATTACGTGAAAGCACCACTTTGAAACCCTGCCTTGACAATCATTCAAGTGTATATATTTTTTGTCTCTGTGAACTGTATATTGAGCATACATTGCACATTCGATGAATTAATACTAGTCGGCGCCTATATTGACAAGACTGCATACGGGCCGACAATTTGACACTATGGCAGTAAATGAAAAGAATGAACGTGCTTGGTGCATATAACTTGAGAGTAATACCTACGTTTGCTCTGCTGCTTTAGAAACACTGAATGCCACCCTTAGTGAGATTCCATTCAACTGATAAGAATAAACTGCATTTCCTTTCATTCCTGTGACATCTACCGGCTGGGAGAAGCAATAGGCCTAGTAGAGCTTTTGCATTCTCGGATTGGCAAGCACTGGTCTAAAAGGTGGGCATGAAAAGGCCAGCAAATTGACCCTGTTACCGGGCAGAAGCAGACAATGACATTTAAATAAGAAAATCTCGATTCTCACATCTGTTCAGTTTATACACCTCGGAAGATCGATTTCCTGTGCGTCTGTGTTCCCTTTCTGCAGTCAAGGCAATCACCTCCATTTCGTTCATTTGTTGTGGGTAAGCGATACCAACTCAGACATCCCACAGCATGGATAATAACTACGATGCTCACTAAAGACGTCAGTGAAATCAGTTCTTTTTTTTAGATGTTCTACAGCCCTTCTCTAGCTTCACCCTGCTATTCTACAGAGCTCAGATGACGGAGTGACAGAAAATGGGCCACAATGGGCTGAAGAGTGCCACTGCCACAGCGTGAAGCAGCCTTAATGGTTATGGGAACTTTCTTTCCGCTGAGTAGAGGCAGGGCTTGGCAAATTGAAGGAATCAGAAATGTCACCAGGAAGTATTTTCAGTCGAGGTTTTGGTAAACAGGGCAGAAATCAGATGGGTCTGAAAAGCAAGGACGAGGACTGAGGAATTGGCAGCCAGCTGAGCTGTCTACAGGGGATGGATATCTATGACTGGTGTGACTCACCTCATAAATATCACTGATAAATGCCCAGTGTGTGGTCCAGTGTGTGTGTGTGTGTGTGTGTGTGTTGAGCTTTCTCATGCAAAAATCCCTCTCTTTTATCATCTCTCTCACTCTTTTTCCCTCTAAACATTTTTCTAAATACTAAATGCACAAACAAAATTACAGAATTTCAAATACACTTTTTGATCACGGTCTACCAAACCATGCAAATTACTTTACTTGCACACTTAAAAGGCAGTAATATTACACTTATTACAGGGCAGTATTTATAACATTATTTAATAATAATTACTTTGGAATAATGTGTAATACTGTTAATTGTTTCCTAACTGAATACATTAGTGGTCCACTTCCGTTCAGAATGACGAGGTGATTGGTTACAAAACATTCACGTTACTGGACAGGGGACCAGGTTATTGGTGTCTGGAGTTATTGATAACCAGTAGCTGGTTTGATTAATAAGTTTTCAGAATCAGACCGTGAGTGGCTATCATCAATTACTCTGACGGTAATACCGCCAATCAGGGCCCCAGCAGTCCCTAATTGAAGGAGGCAGTATTGATCAGAAGGTATACATAATTTGGACGGCTAGCCTGTGAGTAATCAATCGAGAACCATTCCATGTGCAGAGCAGAGGGACTTTAAGGGTGATGCATGAGTGTTGTCCAACTAATTCACGTAGAGTAAGGTCAGTACTGTATGTGGACCAGACAACACATCCCACGCTGGAAACAGTCCTTCATGTGAGTAGTACAGGCCGACACAGCAGCAGAGGGTGGCTAGCCGACTACAGTTTGCAACTCTCTACAATCATTATTATTGAACACTCCCCAACCACCCACACTCTTCATGGAAATGCTGGTCTGTAATTCTCTCTCTTCAAGTGAGAGATTTGTGTGTGATTGGGCACTGTGGGTAATGGAGGCAATCTCAAGTCTATTTGGGGGAAATATCAGTTCTGAAGATCATTCAGCAGACTGTTTAGAAGAAGACTTCCAAACAGTGTTTCAGTTACAGATGAAGCTAGAGATATGTCAGAGCAGAGTTGACTCTAGGACACTCTGTATAGAGTATTACAGGCTAATTAGCCAAGTAAGCCATCATGGATGCAAAGTTTATTAGAAGCAGCTTAGCAATTAGCGTACTACAAGTGCATCATGTTAGCATGGAGTTAATGTCCTGAAGCTCACACAACATAGATTTCCAATTAACAAGCTCTGGCATCTCGGCAGAACTAACTGGCCATTTGTCCTGCCTTGTAAAGTGTGTGAATAACACTTGTTGCTACTAAAGGACCAGTAGTCACTATATTAACCCTGTCTAACAGCCTAATCATGGCTTTCATTACTCTTTAGTGTGTGTGTGTCTCTCACCACTAGGTCTGGGTCCTGCATGAGGTTAAGGATGACCTCGTAGAGCAGCGGCCGTAGTTCGGATTTAAACTTCACTGAAATCCACTGACCTATGAGCCAGATCACCCGCCGACGAATCAGCTTGTACCTGGAAGCAGAGGGAGGGGGAGAACCAATCAGCTTGTGCCAGGGCTGCGTTCAGTACGTTTTTACATTCTGTAACGTTCAATTGAACGGAAACGGTGCAGTAATGAACGACCAGTTGAAAAATGGGGGAGGGGTCAGGTGGTGGGTTGTCAGCATGGCCAATGCCCTTTAACTACATCACGCATTGCTTCAAGCCACACCTCGCCACACCCACCAAATGGGAACAAACATACAAGAACATTTTGGGGAAACATGTCATTCAGTATAAACCATTCCGCAATGTGAAGTAGCAAGCATTCAAGCGAACAAAACGCACCTCTGGATAAACAGAGGAGGAGATGACAGTGAGGCGTTGATACACATTCATATTGTGTAACATAACGATAGCTAGTTCGCCGATTGGGAGAGCTACACTAGAGATCGAGCAGGTACTGTAGCAAAGCACCCATCCCTTAAAACCACCCCCACTCATTATGTAGGCTGAAAGACACTTAACATGTCACTGATCTGTTTTTAACAGGGAACTGGTGAATTAGCAGCAATTGAATTAGGCTTACATATAGAATTAGAGCACATAAAGATAAAGGCAAATTCATTTTCACTGAACAAGAACATCTGAAAATTCTAGAGCCGTGTAGTGTTTTGACAGTAATATAAATACACACACATACATATATACAGTGGGGCAAAAAAGTATTTAGTCAGCCACCAATTGTGCAAGTTCTCCCACTTAAAAAGATGAGAGGCCTGTAATTTTCATCATAGGTACACTTCAACTATGACAGACAAAATGAGAAAAAATAATCCAGAAAATCACATTGTAGGATTTTTTATGAATTTATTTGCAAGTCTCTGAATGTCCCTGAGGGGCCCAACCAGTGCCTGGTCTTGAACTTGATAGAACATCTCTGGAGAGACCTGAAAATAGCTGTGCAGCGACACTCCCCATCCAACCTGAAAGAGCTTGAGAGAATCTGCAGCGAATAATGGGAGAAACTCCGCAAATACAGGTGTGCCAAGCTTGTAGCATCATACCCAAGAAGACTTGCTGCCAAAAAGGTCCTTCAACAAAGTACTGAGTAAAGGGTCTGAATACTTATGTTAATGTAATTTCACACTCGATACAGTCATTGTCAGAGGCACCTACTCATATTTAAACTGTGTGTCACTGTGGAGACAGGTCATCGATCACACACCTTAAATCATAAACATTTATGAAGGCAGACAGTGTCAAAGAGCTTTACAGCAGAATACCAAGTAGAACACAATAAATAAAAAAGGCATGAACAATATTTTTTCTGTCGTTCAGGCTGGTGTCAAGACAAGCATTGGCATAAAACAGACAAAGCGAATTCTCTCTCATAGACATGGATTCATGTTTAGGTGAGGGGGGGGTCAGAGGGAGGGTCTTGGCCTGCTCTTCATGGCTCACTACAGATGGAGTCCTCTTCCTGCATCTGACCATACACCACCGCAGCCAGTTTCAGAGTACCAGACCCGCCACAGGCTCCAAGGCCGATTAGCGCACGCCTAATGCATTGTAAACTACCGGAACATCAGAACACTGGCCCTGGAGAACAGAGTTGGCACTAGAGTCCTTTATAGAAGCACAAATCCTGACGTGAACCCATGCAGGCAGGCACATCATGTGAGCACTGACTACCACGGTCTGATAAAAACCAACTGCCTCTCTCAAAGGCCTTTTGGCACTCTGCTAACGCGTCGTAAACTAGCTGTAGAAACAGACACAGATCTGGAATGTATTCAATTCAATGGAGAGGAGAAAATGGATCTTGCTTTCTCCCTCCCTCACCCCTCCCAGTGAGTATTAAGAGCGGGCTGGCAGGTGACGGGTACAGGTGGGCCATATGTGGTGCCCTTTAAGAACACGCTGATCTGTCTAATCACTCTGCAGCATCATTCCTCTCCCTCCCTCCCTCCGAACACAGGTATGCCACATGTGGTGGCCTTTCCTACAACACAATGCAGTCTTATCCATCCACTACCATCAGCCATTACCCAGAGGGCCGAGCAGCACGGGCAGGGGGAAATGCCAACAGCAAGGTTGAGGCAGACGTGTGCACACACGATTGTCCTTGCCCGTACCAAACCACTGCCTGTCTGAGCGTCCACACAAGAAGGTCAGCAGAGAAAGCAGCAGATGCCTTTTAGCAACTGCCCTGGCTGGATCAGTCTCTCTTAGTATCGGTCTCTCTATTGGTCTCTCTCTCACTCTCCTATCAGTCTCCGCTGTCCCGCATTTCTCTCTTTTTTACCTTCTTACGTCTGTATACTTCCGCCCAGTACGGATGGCAGATAATGAACGGCTTGATTCCAAATGCCTTCTTCCATAATTCTCTGGCTCTGCTTTTCACCATACAAATACCCACACGGATTAACAAACACCAGCAAACAATTCAGCTATACACACTAAGGATGCATCCCAAATGGCACCCTAATCCTTATATAGTGCTGTAGTGGCAGATTGACCTATAAAAGATCGAGTTCCATTTAGGTTGCATCCTAACTAGATCGGTTGAGATCCAGACTTGCACGCTAAACCACTAAAACGGAACAGTACTAGGGTTAGGCGGTATCCAGAGTTTCATAGTCATACCGTCCTTCCCTCACCCCGGGATTTACAGTATTACCAGTTTAGTACACAAGGGGGAGACAAAAAAATTAAAAAGCCCATTGGGGTGTCTATTAATAAGAGAATGCTAACAAAATGTGCACACGTAATAGAACATTTCAATGAAATATGAGAGCAAATAACGAGAGCAAATGAAAATAAATGAAAAATAAAAAAGTCAATCCAGCTCATAAAGTTACACATCTATAGACAGGAACTACCAAATGTCATTTTTGGTGCGTTTAGACATTTACAAGCGAATATGAACAAGAGACATTGTGCAAATGAACAAAGTTTCGAGGCTTGCTTGTCTGAAGGAAGAACAGTACTGGCTCTCCAGCAGCATGTCTACAAGCTGTGTCTGTGTGGAGTCTGTTGTCGCTAGGACAACAGGCCTGCCATGCTCTGCTAAGAGGGGGGGGGGGGGGGGAGGGGAGAAGACTGACAAGAACAGAGAGGAGGAAAAAAAACTAGGAAATCAAGATAGCAGTGGCAGCTGTACAAATAACTAATCCAAAGGGCTTTGACTTCTCAAACACAGCAGAAAGCTAACACAACACATGTCCCATCACCTTATTAACTCAGCCACTTAGATAGCAAGTTAAACTTAGGGGTCGTGTTAAAACACAGAATTCTGATTTCACACAGGAAAAATAAATAATAATCTTGCTGCATTTTGTAAACATAGAACTAAAATGCTTCTTACTGTAATTTTTAGCCAGCCTATTTTTCTCGGGTAAAATGCTAGATTAACTTCAAGCAAAACATTAGGAAATGTAGCTGGCTTCATTCTTTCTATGATAGTCCTAAACATAAATAGGATGGCCATGCATCATTTTTTGCCAAAAAAGACCTTGCTTTTCATTGTACGCTCATTTACTTGTGTGGCTGCCAGCCAAATAGTGTTGCACTTCTGTTGTCATCTGATGAAAATGAAGCAATTTTCTGCCAAATGTGGTGCACTAATTTATTTAATTTGAAGGAACACTATAGTTGCACGTCCCTGATCACTCTATTGAAGAAAAAAAAACTGTTGACTTTCAATGTAAACACGTCCCACACACACACACACACACAAAGGCCAGAAGGGGACAGCATGACTGTGTTGCAGCATTGGATATGGAGACATATTATATATATATATATATATATATATATATATATATATTTGTCTTTATTTAACCTTTATTTAACCAGGAAAAGCCCATTGAGAGACAATCTCGTTTACAAGGGAGACCTGAAAGGCAGCAGCAATCAATACAACATTACAAAATGTAAAACAACACACAATCAGCACAACAACACGATCCAGCCTAGAGGAAACATTTACACTCCTCCTGAACAGTCTTGCATCAGAGTTTTAAACGCACTGAGGGGCACTAATACATCTAGGTGAAGCATAGATTGTAGACTATTCCATGACTCTGGTGCACAATAGGAGAAGGCAGTCTTACCTCAGAAAAGTCCCTGGGGACTGAGTAGCTTTAGCTTTAGTAGTTTTTGCTTCCTCACAAGATTATCCATCTAAACTTTAAAGGTCAGCTTGTCGTCCAACCATAAACAGTGCTTTCTGAAAGTATTCACACCCTTCGACTTTCTCCATATTTTGTTGTGTTACAGACTGAATTTAAAATGGATTACATTTAGATGTTTTTTTTTCATCACCAGCCTACACACACACATAATACTCCATAATGTCAAAATGGAATTATGTTTTTAGAAATTTTAACAAATTAATAAAATAAAAAAATCTGAAATGTCTTCAGTCAGTAAGTATTCAGGTGTGGAATTAATGAGCGTATGTTCGGAAATGTATTATTGTTACGTGATTGCTATATATATGCAGCTCACAGATCACTGCACCTGTACATAGCCCCTCTATAAATAGCCCAAACAACTCCCTCTTCCCCTACTGTATTTATTTATTTTGCTCCTTTGCACCCCAGTATTTCTACTTTGCACACTCATCTACTGTCAAATCTACCACTCCAGTGTTTTAATTGCTATATTGTATTTACTTCGCCACCATGGGCTATTTATTGCCTTTACCCTCCCATATCCCACCTCATTTGCTCACATTGTATATAGACTTATTTTTCTACTGTATATTTGACTATGTTTGTTTTACTCCATGTGTAACTTTGTGTTGTTATATGTGTCGAACTGCTTTGCTTTATCTTGGCCAGGTCGCAGTTGCAAATGAGAACTTGTTCTCAACTTGCCGACCTGGTTGAATAAAGGTGAAATTAAAAAAGGAAATATAAAAGCACCACATATGTAAAATGTAAAGTGTGATATGTAAAATGCACAGTGGAAGTCGGAAGTTTACATACACCTTAGCCAAATACATTTAAACTCAGTTATTCACAATTCCTGACATTTAATCCTAGTAAAAATGCCATGTCTTAGGTCAGTTAGGATCACCACTTTATTTTAAGAATGTGAAATGTCAGAATAATAGTAGAGTGATTTATTTCAGCTTCTATTTCTTTCATCACATTCCCAGTGGGTCAGAAGTTTACATACACTCAATTAGTATTTGGTAGCATTGCTTTTAAATTGTTTAACTTGGGTCAAACGTTTTGGGTAGCCTTCCACAAGCTTCCCACAATAAGTTGGGTGAATTTTGGTCCATTCCTCCTGATAGAGCTGGCGTAACTGAGTCAGGTTTGTAGGCCTCCTTGCTTGCACACGCTTTTTCAGTTCTGCCCACAAATGTTCTACATGATTGAGGTCAGGGCTTTGTGATGGCCACTCCAATACCTTGACTTTGTTGTCCTTAAGCCATTTTGCCACAACTTTGGAAGTATGCTTGGGTGATTGTCCATTTGGAAGACCCAATTGCGACTAAGCTTTTAACTTCCTGACTGATGTCTTGAGATGTTGCTTCAAAATAGCCACATCATTTTCTTGCCTCAGGATGCCATCTATTTTGTGAAGTGCACCAGTCCTATCCTGCAGCAAAGCACCCCCACAACATGATGCTGCCACCCCCGTGCTTCACAGTTGGGATGGTGTTCTTCGGCTTGCAAGACTCCCCCTTGTTCCTCCAAACATAACGATGGTCATTATGGCCAAACAGTTCTATTGTTGTTTCATCAGACCAGAAGACATTTCTCCAAAAAGTATGATATTTGTCCCCATGTGCAGTTGCAAACCGTAGTCTGGTTATTTTATGGCGGTTTTGGAGCAGAGGCTTCTTCCTTGCTGAGTGGCCTTTCAGGTTATGTCAATATAGGACTCGTTTTACTGTGGATATAGATACTTTTGTAGCTGTTTCCTCCAGCATTTTCACAAGGTCCTTTGCTGTTGTTCTGGGATTGATTTGCACTTTTCGCACCAAAGTACGTTCATCTCTAGGACACAGAGCGCATCTCCTTCCTGAGCGGTATGTTGGCTACGTGGTCCCATGGTGTTTATACAGTGCCTTGCGAAAGTATTCGGCCCCCTTGAACTTTGCAACCTTTTGCCACATTTCAGGCTTCAAACAAAGATATAAAACTGTATTTTTTTGTGAAGAATCAACAACAAGTGGGACACAATCATGAAGTGGAACGACATTTATTGGATATTTCAAACTTTTTTAACAAATCAAAAACTGAAAAATTGGGCGTGCAAAATTATTCAGCCCCTTTACTTTCAGTGCAGCAAACTCTCTCCATAAGTTCAGGATCTCTGAATGATCCAATGTTGACCTAAATGACTAATGATGATAAATACAATCCGCCTGTGTGTAATCAAGTCTCCGTATCAATGCACCTGCACTGTGATAGTCTCAGAGGTCCGTTAAAAGCGCAGAGAGCATCATGAAGAACAAGGAACACACCAGGCAGGTCCGAGATACTGTTGTGAAGAAGTTTAAAGCCGGATTTGGATACAAAAATATTTCCCAAGCATTAAACATCCCAAGGAGCACTGTGCAAGCGATAATATTGAAATGGAAGGAGTATCAGACCACTGCAAATCTACCAAGACCTGGCCGTCCCTCTAAACTTTCAGCTCATACAAGGAGAAGACTGATCAGAGATGCAGCCAAGAGGCCCATGATCACTCTGGATGAACTGCAGAGATCTACAGCTGAGGTGGGAGACTCTGTCCATAGGACAACAATCAGTCGTATATTGCACAAATCTGGCCTTTATGGAAGAGTGGCAAGAAGAAAGCCATTTCTTAAAGATATCCATAAAAAGTGTCATTTAAAGTTTGCCACAAGCCACCTGGGAGACACACCAAACATGTGGAAGAAGGTGCTCTGGTCAGATGAAACCAAAATTGAACTTTTTGGCAACAATGCAAAACGTTATGTTTGGCGTAAAAGCAACACAGCTGAACACACCATCCCCACTGTCAAACATGGTGGTGGCAGCATCATGGGTTGGGTCTGCTTTTCTTCAGCAGGGACAGGGAAGATGGTTAAAATTGATGGGAAGATGGATGGAGCCAAATACAGGACCATTCTGGAAGAAGACCTGATGGAGTCTGCAAAATACCTGAGACTGGGACGGAGATTTGTCTTCCAACAAGACAATGATCCAAAACATAAAGCAAAATCTACAATGGAATGGTTCAAAAATAAACATATCCAGGTGTTAGAATGGCCAAGTCAAAGTCCAGACCTGAATCCAATGGAGAATCTGTGGAAAGAACTGAAAACTGCTGTTCACAAATGCTCTCTATCCAACCTCACTGAGCTCGAGCTGTTTTGCAAGGAGGAATGGGAAAAAATGTCAGTCTCTCGATGTGCAAAACTGATAGACATACCCCAAGTGACTTACAGCTGTAATCACAGCAAAAGGTGGCGCTACAAAGTATTAACTTAAGGGGGCTGAATAATTTTGCACGCCCAATTTTTCAGTTTTTGATTTGTTAAAAAAGTTTGAAATATCCAATAAATGTCGTTCCACTTCATGATTGTGTCCCACTTGTTGTTGATTCTTCACAAAAAAATACAGTTTTATATCTTTATGTTTGAAGCCTGAAATGTTGCAAAAGGTCGCAAAGTTCAAGGGGGCCGAATACTTTCGCAAGGCACTGTACTTGCGTACTATTGTTTGTACAGATTAACTTCTTTTGGCTGGGGGCAGTATTGAGTAGCTTGGATGAATAAGGTGCCGAGAGGTGCCCAGAGTAAACTGCCTGCTACTCAGTCCCAGTTGCTAAAATATGCATAGTATTAGTATATTTGGATAGAAAACACTCTGAAGTTTCTAAAACTGTTTGAATGATGTCTGTGAGTATAACAGAACTCATATGGCAGGCAAAAACCTGAAAATAAATCCAACCAGGAAGTGGGAAATCTGAGGTTGGTCGTTTTTCAACTCATTCCCTATTGAGGATACAGTGGGATATTGGTCATGTTGCACTTCCTAAGGCTTCCACTAGATGTCAACAGTCTTTAGAAACTTGTTTGAGGCTTCTACTGTAAATGAGGGGCTCGTTAGGGCTCTTTGAGTCAGTGGTCTAGCAGAGTGCCACAAACTCGTGACACTCGTTCACATGAGGTAACTCATGTTCCATTGCTTTTCTACAGACAAAGGAAATCTCCGGTTGGAACATTATTGGAAATTTATGTTAAAAACATCCTAAAGATTGATTCTATACATCGTTTGACATGTTTCTACAGACTGTAACGGAACTTTTTGACATTTCCTCTGCTCCTAGTGAACGCGCTTCCTGAGTTTTGATTTGCTTACAAAACGCACTAACAAAAGGAGCTATTTGGACATAAATGATGGACATTATCGAACAAGCATTTTTTGTGGAACTGGGATTCCTGGGAGTGCATTCTGATGAAGATCATCAAGGTAAGTGAATATTTATAATGCTATTTCTGACTTCTGTTTTCTGCACAATATGGCGGATATCTTTTTGGCTTGTTTGGTCTCTGAGCGCCGTACTCAGATTATTGCATGGTTTGCTTTTTCCGTAAAGCTTTTTTGAAATATGACACAGCGGTTGCATTAAGGAGAAGTGTATCTAAAGTTCCATGCATAACACTTGTATATTCATCAACATTTATTATGAGAATTTCTGTAAATTTATGTGGCTCTCTGCAAAATCACCAGATGTTTTTGGAAATGCTGAACATAACGCGCCAATATATACGGAATTTTTTTAATATTAATATTAACTTTATCGAACAAAACATACATGTATTATGTAACATGAAGTCCTATGAGTGTCATCTGATGAAGATCAGGTTAGTGATTAATTATATCTCTATTTCAGATTTTTGTGACTCCTCTCTTTGGCTGGAAAAAAAAGCTGTGTTTTTCTGTGACTTGGCTCTGACCTAACAATCGTTTGTGGTGCTTCGCCGTAAAGCCTATTTGAAATCGGACAATGTGGTGGGATTAACAAAAAGTGTACCTTTAAAATGGTGTGAAATACTTCTATGTTTGAGGAATTTTAATTATGGGATTTCTGTTGTTTTGAATTTGGAGCCCTGCACTTTCACTGGCTGTTGTCACATCGATTCCATTAGCGGGAGCTCAGCCCTAAGAAGTTTTAAAGTGGTACCTTCAGGCATTTGGAAATTGCTCCCAAGGATGAACTAGACTTGTGGAGGTCTACAATTATTTTTTCTGGGGTCTTGGCTGATTTCTTTTCATTTTCCCAGGGTAAGAGGCACTGCAAAGAGGCACTGAATTTGAAGGTAGGCCTTGAAATACATCCACAGGTACACCTCCAATTGACTCAAATGATGTCAATCAGAAGCTTCTAAAGCCATGACATCATTTTCTGGAATTTTCCAAGCTGTTTAAAGGCACAGTCAACTTAGTGTGTGTAAACTTCTGACCCACTGGAATTGTGATACAGTGAATTATAAATTAAATAATCTGTCTGTAAACTTAATCTGTCTGTAAATTTAAATAATCTGTCTGTAAAATTGTTGGGAAAATTACTTGTGTCATGCACAAAGTAGATGTCCTAGCCTAAATTTATGGAGTGGTTGAAAAACAAGTTTTAATGACTTCAACGTAAGTGTATGTAAACTTCTGACTTCAACTGTATATGTACCAAAAAAAGGGTGTGGTGGCAGGCCTAAAGAAGTAAAAATGTGCTTAATGACTGGTAGGAGAAAACTGAGGATGGGTCAACAACACTGTAATGACTCCACAATACTAACCTAAATGAGAGTGAAAAGAAGGAATCCTGTACAGAATAAAAATATTCCAAAACATGCATCCTGTTTGCAATAAGGCACAAAACAAAAACTTTTTAATTTTTTTTTCAAAAGTTGACTTAAATTGGCTTTAAAATCTATGGCAAGACTTGAAAATGGCTGTCTAGCAATAATCAACAACCAACTTCACAGAAATTGTGAAAATACTGTACAATCCAGATGTGCAAAGCTCTCAGAGGGGTGTGTGTGAATACTTATGTAAATGAGACATTTCTGTATTTAATTCACATACATTTCTAAAAACCTGTTTTCACTGTCATTATGGGGAAGTGTTTGTAGACGAGTGAGATTTTTTTTTTGTTAATCCATTTTGAATTCAGGCTGTAACAACAAAATGTGGAATCATTTGAAGGTTATGAATACTTTCTGAAGGCACTGTACCCAGGTAACTGTTTGGGATGGGCATTTGATATTATTCCACTATTTAAATAATAATCCTTAATTTATACTCGAAATTCCAAAATAGCTAATTGCTATTTGAAGTGGGAAAAATACCAAGGCTAAATACTATATGATATTAAAATACCTTTTACATGTAAAATGCATCCTATGTGAGAGAAAATTAACTTGAAAATAAAACAAATCATGTTGTGCGTCCTTAGAACTGTCAAAGCCACGTGATGTCTGAAGCAGCAGTAGCTCACAGCGACTGACAGGAGAAAATCCATTCAAGGACAATGCAGGAAATGATCCATGTTCTATCCACAGCAATATTTGTGCTAAGCTTTTCAAACGGTTCCAAATATCTACCATCTCTACAATCTCCCAGACTCTCACACCAATTCACTACAAGCAAAAAAAGAAACTGAACAAAAAAAAGCTGATGTTGAAAAGTGCATCAGAGCACATACTGTCTATCAACCTGACTTTATTCTCTGAAGAGACTAAAAATACTCTCCCTCTTTGAAGAGCAGCAGCTCACCCACCACAGATACATGATAAGGCCAGATGGAGCTACTTTAACTAAAGTAAGTCTGTGTGCTTTGATGTCTCAGAGGTTGAGAGAGGCTTGAGCCATTGTCATTCCGTGGAAAGAACCCCTCCCCCATCAAAGCCCCATTGTGACATCACCACACCTGCAACTGTGACGTCACATCGTCGTTGGGACATCACTTCCTTTGTGTGTTTGACCACTCAAGTGTAGAGAGGGTTCCTTTGTACTACATGAGATCACACATTCCACCTCTACCCTCTCCTCCTCCTCCTCTCCTTCAAACACTGTCTCTCCCTCACACTTCTTTTAGCCGAGTCATCACAGCCTGAGTCTGGATGTTTGCAGTGACACCAACTACTAACCAAGTGACAGTCCTTTTTGGCTAAAGGAGTGATTTGCATTGATTGATGGAGAAAGAGTGGATGGAGGTTACATAAATGAAGCTCAATTGAGTCAACAGTAACTCCTGTCATTGGGTGGCAATAGAGGAAACCAGTTCACGGATTGGGTAACAGGAGAGTTGTCACGCCCCACTGAAAGCACTTCCAAGTTCTTGGAAAAGCATTACACCTATACAAATGCAATCCCTCACTGTTAATAATGCACCATTATGACACTTATGACATACCTGTGGTGGCTCACTTGTAGCTCGCCCAGCAGCTGATTGTTGAACCACTGGTCAAAGTCAATGTTGTCAAACAGCTCGTATGCCGCCAGCCCCACTGCATTGTACACTGTGGGCAAACAGGGACACACAAATTAAACATTTTTCAACAATGAAATACTGTTACGACTGAAAGACGCCATCTATTTCTATTTCCTTGCCATCGAATATCTAATAGTCTGAGCGGTAAATTTGTGGTTTTGTCATTTTATATTGAAGAAAACGTGAGGCATAAGGAACAAAACAGAAACTATGATGCAGCGGTTTTGTATGACTATCCATAAAGCCCATTTGAGTAACTACACTGAAGAGCCCACTGACACTAGACGTGGATTTTATAGCGTGAGAAATAGTCAACTATAAACCATGTGGACAGCTGATGACAACACACTGGTGGTGTGTTGGACAAACGATGTCATTAACAGGGCTGGGAGAACCTGCGGTGTGCTAACAACCACAGAAGGAGGAGGACACCTATTGGAAGCAACATCAGGACAAGGACAGTCTTTCTACGAAATGAGACCCAGAGAGGGAGTTATAGTCTGTATAAGGAGTGATCAAACTAGAGAGGGATGGGGCGAGGAAGAGAGAGGAAGAGAGAGAGAGAGGAAGAGAGAGAGAGAGAGAGAGAGAGAGAGAGAGAGAGAGAGAGAGAGAGGGAGGGGGTGCAGCGTAAAAAATAAGGAGGGATGGCGAAATGAAAGATTGAGAGAGGAGAGCGATAGGGGTTTTTAGTCTCTCTAGGGAGTAAATCACTGGAGGTGGATAACAGGAACATCAGTGTGTCCTACTGTATACCGGTATGACTCATCTAGATATTCTGTGGTCCAAAACCCCCTCTAGACTTAGAGTTAAGTCCCAGTGCAGAAAAAATATCCCCAGGAGATGTTCCTCTTTTATGTTACTTTCAAACCCTGAATGAGATCTACTAAGGATCCAGTGAGATTTACGGTATATGAGAACGTCCGTGATGTCAGAGCTGCCAGGCACTTGAAAGCGTCAGACGAAAGTCACTGCAAAAAGGCGGCAGCTGATTGTATACAGCCTTTTTACAGCCCCTGGATAAGGGAATAATCCTAAGGCTCTTCCTAGGATAGCTACAGTACATTTCCTGGAAGACTACTGCAGCCATTTCTCATCTGGATGTCTGAGCTTTAGACTTAAGGAACAGAGGTACCTCCGACCTTGCAGAGAGCCGTGACCTCTGACCTTACTGCAGTGAGACCACAATAACTCATGATTACCCACCTGCATCCTTCATCAGAAGCTGAACAGGATCCTCCACATTGCTTGGTCCTGCAATCACACACATAACACCAAGTTAAACCTACACACAAACTATAATAAGCTGAACATGGAAAATTATGGAATCCTCTGTCCCTCTCACTTACACCCCTGTTGCTGGAGCCTGAGTGGCTTCCCACAATCAATATTTGGCTCTCAGCTAAAACGGAATTTTCCAATCTAGTGTTATCCAATTTCTCCTCACTCTGACAGTCCTCTATAATATAACTCTGTCAGAGGAGTACACTGGCCTAAAGACACCCTGTAATTGTCCTGTGTTTGTGTGCACTGACAACTCACTCTGGAAACTAATAACTTATCACAGGTCTGTGTCACAGGGCGAATCTCATATTGTAATCTAAAGAATGTGTTCCTAAAGACTCTTGAATGGTTGTGTTGTACAGCACATGTTCTGAGCCATTTAAGTGGACACCTCTACAACCAAGGCTGTGGTTGGACAAGGCCAGGTTAGAATGGAATCAGGCTGCGTTTTGTGAAACATGTTAATATATAATACCTTTATTTAAACAGGATGTCACAATGAGATCAGAAATGATTGTCTTAAGAGGACAATACAATGACAGACTTACCTTGTAGATTCAGCACCATCTCCAGCAGCACTGGTGTCAGAGTCTGACTGTAGTTGTGGAATATGTCCAAGAACAACACTTCTGTACAAGGCTGGTGAAAGAGAGGGGGGGGGGATAAGAAAACAACAACACGAACACACACTCCCTCTCCATCAGATCCAGTCCCGCTCCATCAGTTCTACTGGCACTAAATCAATGAGCAGGGGAGCCACGTGGAATGCATCGCATGAGACCCTTCACTGACAGCAACAGCCAGGTGTCACTGACAGGGTTAAAGGATAGTCATCACCTATACAACACCTGTCAAGCGTTATCAGATCACGCCACAAACACAACACACCCATCAAACATGTTCTACTCCCACAGGGGGAAACAACCCTGACATGATCAACACCAGTGGAAATCAATAACTAGGTGTTAAGTCTTGCTGCCCATGACAGACCAATGATAATAAAGCCATACTGACAAACAGCTCATTAGAGGACCACGGTGGAGAGGGAAGAGAGAAGGCGACATCAAGGACACATCACCCACTGTACTGGGGAAGGCAGATCTATTTTCCTCCCAGCAGGCACACAGCATGCTGTAGCGGGGACTGGGGCATGTATGTCAAGATTTGTTTATTTATATGCAAGGCCCTGAGTTTGCAATGACCACATGATCTAACTAGGGAAAAAAACACTTGGACCTAGTCATCAGTGTCTGTGTAGTTGAAAGTCAAGCAGGATTGATGGGGGAGGGGTGGTTTGGGAAGATTTGGGACAGCTGTGATTGGGCGCAAACCGGAGAGTGCGGATATCCTGAGCGAGACAAATGAATGTAAAAGGAGTCGGCACCAATTACATCATCCACTGTTGCCTCATCAGCGGTCGACTACACTGGTGTACTTCAAAAGAAGTGTGGATCCTGAACCAGAGCGCCACGGAAGTAAGAAAAGCTGGGCTTAACAGAGAGGGAATATTAGAGAAAAAGAGATGGAGAAGAAGAAGCAAGGTAGAGAGGGAGGGAGGAGTCTGATAGCAGTAAGGAGATGATACAGGCAGCAGCCAAAACTAAAACAAAGCTTACCCCAATTCATTGAGAATCAGACAGTCAGACATCAGAGACGTCACTAAAATATCCCCCCCTGTGCCATGGTACCTACTGGTCCTAACTATAGGCAATATAAATAGTATATCAAATACATTTCCTTGTATCAGCTCAATACTATGAGGGCAGACCTTTCCTTTTCCTAAACATGGTCTGTTTTTGGGTGAGAGTAGTGCTGAGTGATTAGTGCTTGTTGAGATGGGTTCAGTAAAAAAAATGTATAGTTTTGATCATTAAAAAAACAAACAGTGCAATTAATATGTGGGTTGAATGCTGTAACACAGAATAAAACAATTAATATAAGTCCTATGATGGTAGTGATGCCCATTGCTGCTTCGCACTTATTAACCATCATTTATTCACATTACTTTCATCAAATACTTCCATGTGTAAATTACATTAGTTTCATTTGATGACTATTATTGAAATTCTAAGTCATCATCTCAATAGAGATGACAAAATATTTGTATTATTTCCTTTATTATACAAGGTAGGCAAGTTGAGAACAAGTTCTCATTTACAATTGCGACCTGGCCAAGATAAAGCAAAGCAGTTCGACACATAAAACAACACAGAGTTACACATGGAGTAAAACAAACATACAGTCAATAATACAGTAGAAAAATAAGTATATATACAATGTGAGCAAATGAGGTGAGATAAGGGAGGTAAAGGCAACAAAAAAAGGCCATGGTGGAAAAGTAAATACAAATTGGCAATTAAAACACTGGAATGGTAGATTTGCAGTGGAAGAATGTGCAAAGTAGAGGTAGAAATAATGGGGTGCAAAAGAGCAAAATAAATAAATGAAAACAGTAGGGGGAGAGGTAGTAGTTTGTGCTAAATTATAGATGGGCTATGTACAGGTGCAGTAATCTGTGAGCTGCTCTGACAGCTGGTGCTTAAAGCTAGTGAGGGAGATAAGTGTTTCCAGTTTCAGAGATTTTTGTAGTTCGTTCCAGTCATTGGCAGCAGAGAACTAGAAGGAGAGGCGGCCAAAGGAAGAATTGGTTTTGGGGGTGACCAGAGAGATATACCTGCTGGAGCGCGTGCTACAGGTGGGTGCTGCTATGGTGACCAGCGAGCCGAGATAAGGGGGGACTTTACCTAGCAGGGTCTTGTAGATGACCTGGAGCCAGTGGGTTTGGCGACGAGTATGAAGCGAGGGCCAGCCAACGAGAGCGTACAGGTCGCAGTGGTGGGTAGTATATGGGGCTTCAGTGACAAAACGGATGGCACTGTGATAGACTGCATCCAATTTATTGAGTAGGGTATTGGAGGCTATTTTGTAAATGACATCGCCGAAGTCGAGGACGGTAGGATGGGCAGTTTTAAAAGGGTATGTTTGGCAGCATGAGTGAAGGATGCTTTGTTGCGAAATAGGAAGCCAATTCTAGATTTAACTTTGGATTGGAGATGTTTGCTGTGAGTCTGGAAGGAGAGTTTACAGTCTAACCAGACACCTAGGTATTTGTAGTTCACATATTCTAAGTCAGAACCGTCCAGAGTAGTGATGTTGGAGGGCGGGCAGGTGCAGGCAGCGATCGGTTGAAGATGATGCATTTAGTTTTACTTGTATTTAAGAGCAATTGGAGGCCACGGAAGGAGAATTGTATGGCATTGAAGCTCGTCTGGACGGTTGTTAACACAGTGTCCAAAGAAGGGCCAGAGCTTTACAGAATGGTGTCGTCTGCGTAGAGGTGGATCAGAGACTCAACAGCAGCAAGAGTGACATTATTGATGGAGACAGAGAAGAGAGTCGGTCCAAGAATTGAACCCTGTGGCACCCCCATAGACTGCCAGAGGCCCGGACAACAGGCCCTCCGATTTGACACACTGAACTCTATCAGAGAAGTAGTTGGTGAACCAGGCGAGGCGATCATTTGAGAAAACAAGGCTATCGAGTCTGCCGATGAGGACGTGGTGATTGACAGAATCGAAAGCCTTGGCCAGGTCAATGAATACAGCTGCACAGTATTGTCTCTTATCGATGGCGATTAAGACATCGTTTAAGACCTTGAGCGTGGCTGAGGTGCACTCATGACCAGCTCTGAAACCAGATTGCATAGCGGAGAAGGTATGGTAGGATTCGAAATGGTCGGTAATCGCTTTATTGACTTGGCTTTTGAAGACCTTAGAAAGGCAGGGTAGGATAGATATAGGTCTGTAGCAGTTTGGGTCTAGAGTGTCACCCCCTTTGAAGAGGGGGATGACCGCAGCTGCTTTCCAATATTTGGGAATCTCAGACGACATGAAAGAGAGGTTGAACAGGCTAGTAATAGGGGTGGCAACAATTTCGGGCAGATACTTTTAAGAAATTGTCTAGGCCGGCTGATTTGTAGGGGTCCAGATTTTGCAGCTCTTTCAGAACATCACCTGACTGGATTTGGGAGATGAGAAATGGGGAAGGCTTGGGCGAGTTGCTGTGGGGGATGCAGTGCTATTGACCGGGGTAGGGGTAGCCAGGTGGAAAGCATGGCCAGTCGTAGAAAAATGCTTCTTGAAATTCTCAATTATAGTGGATTTATCGGCGGTGACAGTGTTTCCTATCCTCAGTGCAGTGGGCAGCTGGGAGGAGGTGTTCTTATTCTCCATGGACTTTACAGTCTTGGCTTTTCTAACTGCCTGTGTATACTGGTTTCTAGCTTCCCTGAAAAGTTGCATATCACCTGGGCTGTTCGATGCTAATGCAGAACGCCATAGGATGTTTTTGTGTTGGTTAAGGGCAGTCAGGTCTGGAGAGAACCAAGGGCTATATCTGTTCCTGGTTCGAAATTTCTTGAATGGGGCATGCTTATTTAAGATGGTGAGGAAGGCATTTAAAAAAAAATAACCAGGCATTCTCTACTGACGGGATGAGATCAATATCCTTCCAGGATACCCCGTCCAGGTCGATTAGAAAGGTCTGCTCGCTGAAGTGTTTCAGGGAGCGTTTGACAGTGATGAGTGGAGGTCGTTTGACTGCTGACCTATTATGGATGCAGGCAATGAGGCAGTGATTGCTGAGATTTTAGTTGAAAACAGCAGAGGTGTATTTAGAGGGCAAGTTGGTTAGGATGATATCTATGAGGGTGCCTGTGTTTACGGCTTTGGTGTGGTAACTGGTAAATTCATTGATCATTTGTGTGAGATTGAGGGCATCAAGCTTAGATTGTAGGATGGTTGGGGTGTTAAGCATGTTCCAGTTTAGGTCACCTAGCAGCACGAGCTCTGAAGATAGATGGGGGGGGCAATCAGTTCACATATGGTGTCCAGAGCACAGCTGGGGGCAGAGGGTGGTCTATAGCATGCAGCAACAGTGAGAGACTTGTTTTTAGAGAGGTGGATTTTTAAAAGTAGAAGTTCAAATTGTTTGGGTACAGACCTGGATAGTAGGACAGAACTCTGCAGGCTATCTTTGCAGTAGAGTGCAAAGTAGTTAGGCTGTTGTAGTTAAGGATGGAGTTAGGGATGGAGATTTCAGAATTTCTGGTGGTCTTCCTAAGCCAGGATTCAAACACAGCTAGAACATCCGGGTTGGCAGAGTGTGCTAAAGCAGTGAATAAAACAAATTTAGGGAGGAGGCTTCTAATGCTTCTAATATATGCTGTCTGACCAAATAACTATTTTAGTAGTTATTTTATGAATGCTGAATACCATCCATCACTCACTTAGATCATGTATTTTCAGGTCAGGGTCTCCATTAGCCGGTAATAGCAGGTTTTTGGCCGCTGGAAAAATTGAAAAGCCGATAAATAAAATTGGCATCGCAACATTGTTTGGGAGAAGAAAAAATCCCACTGCAAAATAATGCTTTTTAGCCTATTAATTGATGGAAATACCAGTTGATGGAAATACTTGTGAATGGTCATGCTTATCAGTCTAGGTTCATTTGCATAATTTTGTGGAATTAAATTGGTGCTTGTGTAGTATATTTGTTATGTATCTTATTTATCACACGAGTACAGCATACAGATAGAGCTTTTGAGCGGAAAATCTGTCAGACAGTGTGAGAGCTGCTGCTGAAGCTTCTCAAACAGCATATGCATACATAAGCAACAGAAGGTAGGCTACATCAGCGCGTCAAACACCACTTTGCAATGTGCTGGAGGCAGTATGCATTTTTGAAAACATATAATTGTTTGAAACCGGAACATTTTAATACATATTAAGAGGCACGTCGTAACCTCACTTCAAAGTAGCCTAGCAAAAATCTGACCGTATCCGTGAAGGCAATTATTTTATAGCAACTTTCTTTCATTGTCCAGCAGCCAAAGGCAAAATCCTAGTCATATTAGCAACCCGTGCTAGTTGTTGCATATTAGAGCTCCCCTCTTTCTAAATGTCTAATGGATATTTTCACCTCTGTGACATGAAACAGCGAGCATGTATGGTGCCCTTTTGACAACAGTGTTTTCCCGCTAATTGCATTATGGAACGAACATCCGTGCGTAGCCTACTGCCTTGTGTGCATTGTTGCACTTAAACTGTGAAGAAGTAATCGTTTATCATCATTTTAAGCTAAACGTTCTGAGCCTAAGGCCTACTGGTTGTATGAATTTGGGATCCGTCATCCCACAACTGTCCCAGAGTGTGTGGAGTTGGCCATTTATTAAATCGACAAGCTGACCAATAGAATAAGTCAACTTTTCTACTATGGGGGATAGTATATTAACATAGTGTAGTAATGTTGCTGTTCGTCACTTGTTGGCTGAGGAAAAGTAAATGTGGACAGATATTCTAATAAGTGCACACCAGAATTCGGTAAGGAGGACCGCACATCATTGCATCCTTGACTTGCATATCTTATTAAGATGCATTACCATAATCTAAATGGGATTTCATGTTACGCACCAAACGCATTTCTCTCAAATGTCCGGTAAATTTAGATGCTGATGGTCAAATTTCCGGTGCCACATTTTCAGAAACCCTGTTAAAGCAAGAGATACCTCGAAGCAACTGTTCTCGTTCCCTCTCGATCTTGCATTCTTCTGTCTCTCGCTCTCCGTGTCTACCCCACACTAACATAATGTAGCAGGCATAAAACAAACACACAGACCGGACAATTGCATGCGTAATGGATTACGGTCACTGTACTTAATTACCACGTTGTGTGTGCTAAACCATGTAGAATATTGGCCTGTTGGAAACTACCCTACAACATCGCATAGTTCGGGATTGACCGGATTTATCTGTAGAGAACTGCTCAATGTGTGCAGTTCATTGAAAAATAAATGGAATTAAACAATTGAACCTACAGTACGTCGGTCAATAAGTTGCTTTAAAAAAACAACGAAAAATAACAGAAACGTTGGTTAATTGCTCAGCTAGTATAAGTCTAATTGATAGTTTGACTGACCAGCACTGCAATAAGACACTTTAATACTGTGTTTTAGGGGACCGCACAGATTATTTTGCTTAAGACACCTGAAATACTTGTTTTCCTTTTCTTGTATGACAGTTCAGCTAAAGACTATTCTCATTCTTCCCTCTGGTAAGGAGAATATTGTTGCCCTTGCGTGCTTGTAATGGTGTGTGTGGTTGTTATTTTACTAAGACCATACATCACTGGCCACGGGTAGAAACACTATCTCATCTCTACATCCTTATCCTATCACACCTGCTGTCTCACAAATCTATAGGATTATTCTGGTTCCTGGTTATATGTGGCTGTGCTGTGGTATCTTGTTGCACTCCAGTCAAGGACTCCCAAACAATACAGGAGAAGAGGGATATGATGAAATGGAGGGGAAATAAATCAGCTTCAGTGTGACTGAATACATTGTTGAAATCAAATCAGCAAAGCTGTTAGTGAGAGCAGTGACAGGGGGAGCATGGCTGCTTCAACGGCTTGCCTGCGCTGAGCAAGTCAGTCGGTCTCGTCTCTGTGCACTGGCATATATGCGTGTGTGTGTGTGTGTCATTTACTCACCCGTAGACTGTATTTCCAGGAGTCACCCCCTGTTTCTTCAACAGCTGCGAATACAAAAACAGAGCAACAATGAGATGAGGGTGTGTGTGTGTGTGTGTGTGTACTCCAGTATGTTGTGGAGATTCAGATGGACACATTAGCAGAGTTAACTTGCGAAGAGAAAAGTTTTCAAAGCGACAAGGAAACACATCAGCAGCCATATGTCTTTGTGAGCGTACCGAAGCCCTCGGGGTCCTCCTCCCACATGGCCAGCTCTTCCTTGGTCAACAGAAAGTAGTGGGAGACGAGACGCCGTCCGATCTCTGTGAGGGTGGGGTGTGTAAAGAATGCAGTCTTGATCTTGTGGGCCTCCAGACTCTCCGGCTTACTGTCTGAGAGGGGCGACCCAGAGAGCATGTAAGAACTTACACACAGACACACACACACACTATTCAAAACTAACCACAACCATCAACAACTAAGTCTCGACAGCTCAGAGAGAAACACAACTCCACTGTGGCGCCTCCTAACCCGTTATATTATTATAATGGTACATTAATGATGCTTGCAATCTGCCTGCCTGCCAAGGAAGAGCAGTTATTTGTGGTTGGCTGTATTAACGATGCTACGCCATGTTGATTTCTCCCGCTGTCTCTTTCCATTCTATTTCCTCTCCCTAATTTTCATCTTGCTCTCGCTCCTCTCCTTTATTCTCTCCTTCCCATTTTCTCTTTCCTCCCTCCCTCTCCCCACTAGGGCTGGCACAATTACATATAACCGTGTCACCAACTCTTATGGATGAAGACAGTCATGAAAATAAAATAACAGCCATAAATGGATAAAATAACAGCCATAAAAATAAAAATAGTAAAGATTAATACTTATTACGACGACTGCGTCCTTTGGATAACCAATAACCGCCATCCAAAATTCCATCACCATGACTGCCCTAGCCCCCACCCTCCACCTACCCTCGATGTTCTTGCAGGGTTTGTAGGCCTCGTTCTTGACGATGGTTTTGATGAGGTTCATGCACTGGACGGTGAAGCGCTCGAAGACGAGGCCCTCACCGGCCGCCGTGAACACGTAGCTGACAGCAAATTCCAGAGAGCGCTGGATCAGTGGGATGAACGCACACGGGTGGACCTCCAGGAAATCTAATAACTAGAGAGAGAGAGAGAGAGAGAGAGAAAAATGGTTAAGGAAAAACATGAGATTCAGAGAAGATGGAGAAAATATTAAACAAGAGAGTAAGGTAGAAAAAAAGATGGCTAAGGAGAGAACGTCAGAAAAGGAGTAGGAAAAGCAGGAAAAAAAATCTATAAGGGGAAATAACAAATATAGAGAGAAGAAATGTAGAAAAAGAGAGAACGTAAGAAATTAAGTTGAAGCACTTGGCGCTGGGATATCAGCCTCTGTCAACAGTGCCTGGTATGCAACCAAGACTACTGAGAAACTAACTAGTGTAGATTTGTAACAACACCTAGGCCTACATGGTTGTTGACTGATCAGTTTGACTCACCACTTTAGTGTACAGTATGATAGTCTTCTCAAGCTTCTCTCGACATGGGCTGTCTGGGTCTACCTGCCGACCTGGAAGAAATAAAACCAAAACAAATATGAGCAACAGTATGTTATGACATCAGTATAAAAACAACAAGCCATATGACAAGACTATAAAACAACAATACAAATATGACAAGTGTTCATCTCTTGCCAACATTAAGAGCATCACTTACAACAAGGGGCTACCCAAGAAGATGTTACTCTGATGGCAACCCCCCCCCCCCCCCCCAATGCCAGACATCGGAGTCCATCTCCCTGCCCGGCTGCCAATAAACCAGGGAGGGGAGGAGAAGACGGAGAGGAAATTGTTAGGTATCCACTGATCTTTTCTGTGTAATACAATCATAACAGAGCTCGAGTTGAAGGGAGAAGGGAATGAAGGCAGTGATATCATAATGCACTTCACTACGGATGGATATTTTAATTCCTCTAGTGTATTCAATTCAAATAACTTATTTCCTGGGAGGGAACGTCATGTGTGGTGACGAATGGTACATACAAGACATGAGGCCCTGGCTTCACTTTATAACTGCAATACACTCTGGGAGAGTGAACGAAACCGCCACCTGGGAGAACAGGGCCTTTGTTTCTCTAATATAATAAAGTAGACTAATAAAGACAGTGCCGTGTCAGGAATAACTCCCTCGGCCGATCAAAATGAATCTATAAAAACAATAAGCTGTGGCCAATAAAAAAAATGTCCTGAGAGGTTTACTTCCTCATCACCGTTCCTGATGACATCATCAAGAACAGGAAGCAACGGTTCTGTTCCCTAGCCTCGCAAAGCCGCTGATCCCTCAATATCAGTCTGTTAAGGTTGCGAAGGCCTGAGCCTGGCCTTTTTTTTATCACCATTGCGTCAGACCAATCAGCTTCCTCTGATGAACTATGCCGGTGGTTTGGTTACCGACAGGCAGGAGACAGCAGGACAACAACACATGTAAAGTCATACTTAGGTGGTGATAGCTAAATATAAAGCTTTACATGACAGTCTGAGGTTACTGTATCAAGACAATCTCTGTATTGAATTATATGCAGTGGCATAATATCCATCGCTACGGTTTGGCAAAATCATTAGGCGCAAATTCATTAGATATACCCTGGCTGATTTAGGCTACTATATTGCTGTTAGTCTCTCGTTGACATCGATATATTACGCTTCTTTTGGCTCATATTGCCAAAGCCTATTGTCCTGGTGTTCGATATGCCTTTCTCTTGAACGACGGCAAGTTCTACTTCCAAGAAATGCAGTGCTGCGGCTTGTTTTCTGATTGATTGAAGGTGATCCAATCGCTTTCCGAGTTTGTTTTGGGGAAAGCCTATCTGCCAAAACAACTTGAATGGAATCCCTTCCAGACTGATAGTGTAGCGGTAATCAGTCGGGTAATTACGAGGCTACCTGTTCCCATACCTAAAAACACATCCTTCAGCAGACGGTGACACCTGTAATAACATGGAATATCCAGACAGCTGACCTCAGCGGAAGGATCATGCACAGGAAAAGGAGAGAGAAAATAGAGGATGGTGCAACTCAATGGACATGCTTCTTTATCCGCCCTTATCTTGCAGGGAGACTGATATTTCTCCTGGCTCAGAGCGCCTACGAGCTTCCGCTGTCGGACAGCCCAAAATATCAACGGGCCCAATACACCCCGACCTCCGCTGACCCTCTGCAATAAGGACATATTGTGTGTGATAATAGGGACAGATACCAGTAATTACATTTCTAACACACCATCTGAAGCACTGAGACTTACCCCTATGTGTGTGGTGTGTGTGTGTGTGTGTGTGTGTGTGTGTGTGTGTGTGTGTGTGTGTGTGTGTGTCATTAGATCATTGTATAATTAGAAAGTTAATAAATATGTAGATTTTCAGGATACTTACTGCATTCTAGGAACTGTTTCAGTCTCTCAAAAACTGCATTGAGGAAGCCCTGGTGAGAGAGAAAAGAGGGGCAGAGGAGGGAAGCGAGAAGAATGAGAGGGGGTACAGGGTTTGTTCAATCTCGGTGGAATCTTGGTGGTCGCATCACTGTTTGATCACATAATTAGGAGAGGCAGTCACACAACTGAACACGAGTCATCATACACGTTACAGACACACACACTGACTCAGTGTGCCTGGCAAGTCTTTGCGACATGTCACTGACAGTTCATAATCTGCCCAAACTGGAAAACACGGAGCCTTCTCACTGGGCACAAACTGGTTGAGTCAACATTGATTCCACACGATTTCAACCAAAAAAATGTAACGTGATGACATTGAATCAATGTGGAAAACTGATTGGACTTGCAAAAAGGAATTACGTGAATGTTTTATCACCCAACTTTTAAACCTATATTTCATGACACCATTAATCTTTTAATTAATAGCCTATGGCAGAGGACCTCGGAGCTTCAGCACGGAAATCAACTAGAGGTACGAAATCCAAAACATAGGGATGATACCCTATAAGACTATACAACAGTAACAACCTAAAGTGTGGGGACACGCAGGGGGACACGCAGGTTGCTGCTCTGTGCATACATAAAACAACAATCAAAACAAAGACAAGTACATATACAGACAAATAAAGATATAAAAAGCAGTTCATAAGCGATCATTGTGGAAATGAGCTAGTATAGCTAGCAGGACCCTTTCACAGCGTTGTAAACTCTTCCACTATCCAGTCACATCTATAGGCTTTTCAGCCTGACCAGCCTCCAGCTACAGTGTCACAACGGAAACACAATTACACAGGGCAAAGCGCTATGGTGTGTCCCCTTTGTTATCAAACTGTCACCAATAAGATTTATTTGCAAATATATTCTGCAGTATGCGGGAGAGCTACTGTAACTTTGGGGCAGAAAGAATGTTTTCCTTCACTTTGCCAAGGTGGGGCGGATGACTTCCTACAAAACCAGTCACATTATTACCAGTCCTTAGGCTGTGTGAGCAGGTAACAACAAACTATAGAGGGAGAGAAAGCACGGCAGAGAAAGAAAGAGCTGTGTAAAACCGGGATGCAGCCTCTCAGGGCAGGATTTGATAAATACCCAGGATATACAGTGCCTTGGGAAAGAATTCAGACTCCTGGATTTTTCCGCATTTTGTTACGTTACAGCCTTCTTCCAAAATGGATCAACATTTTTTTTCAGCAATCTACACACAATACCCCATAGCAAAAACAGTTCTTTTTTTCTGTTTGAAATTGTAAAAATTTGTATTTTATAAACAGACAAAGCTTATAAGTATTCGGGCACTTTGCTATGAGATTCCAAACTGAGCTCAGGTGCATCCTGTATCCATTGATCATCCTTGAAATGTTCCTACAATTTGGAGTCTGTGCTAAATTCAATTAATTGGACATGATTTGGGAAGGCACACATCTGTCTTCATAAAAGTCCCACAGTTCACAGTGCATGTCAGAGCAAAAACCAAGCCCTGAGGTCGAAGGAATTGGAATACATTGGCCTTCATCAATCTTAAATAGAAGTTTGGAATCACCAAGACTCCTACTAGAGCTGGCCGCCTGACCAAACGGGGGAGAAGGGCCTTGGTCTGGGAAGTGACCAAGTTATTACACTTTGGATGGTGTATCAATACACCCAGTCACAACAAAGATACAGGTGTCTTTCCTAACTCAGTTACTGGAGAGGAAGGAGACCGCTCAGGGATTTCACCATGAGACCAATGGTGACAAACAGTCAGAGTTTAACAGCTGTGATAGGAGAAAACTGAGGATGGATGAACAACATTGTAGTTACTCCAAAATACTAACACTTTTGACAGAGTGAAAAGAAGGAAATATTCCAATTGATGCATCAGTTTGCAACAGGGCAGTAAAGTAATACTGCAAATAATGTGGCAAAGCAATTCAATTTTTGTCCTGAATACAAAGTGTTATGTGTTGTATTTGCCCCAATCATAACTGAGTAGCATTTTTTAGCAATTATCAACAACCAACTTGACAGAGCTTGAAGAACTTTGAAAAGAATAATGGGCAAATGTTGCACAATCCAGGTGTGGAAAGCTCTTAGAGTATTACCCATTAAGACTCACAGCTGTAACGGCTGCCAAAGGTACTTCCACAAACTATTCACAGAAATACCTTATTTACTAGGGATGCAGCGCCATGACATTTCTGGCCGATACCAATATCTGATATTTTCCTTGCCCAAAAATCGATACCGATAACCGACAAACATTTTTAGCCACCGTTTAAGCATTCTAGTACAGTTCAGTTTGGTTAGACTGCTACGTCCATGTGTGTGTTAAGGCACTGCATCTCAGTGCAAGAGGCGTCACTACAGTCCCCGGTTTGAATCCAGGCTGTATCACACCCAGCCATGATTGGGAGTCCCATAGGGCAGTGAACAATTGGCCTAGCGTCGTCCAGGTTTGGCCGGGGTAGGCCGACATTGTAAATAAGAACTTGTTCTTAACTGACTTGCCTAGTTAAATAAAAGGTTACACACACACACCACACAATGAGCAAAAAGTTATTTTGTTGGCATTTACGTATGTCCCCATTACCAGTAAAACCTATTTATTTCACTTACTTGCTGTGCTGTTTCATTGTTCATTCGTTCAGTTGTTTCATTCTCGACCAAGATTAAATCATACATGTCAAGCAGTGAAGTTTCAGCTCTGTCTGTCCGTGGCCTCTCTTCCTCGGTGCGCACAATCACTGTGTACGTTTCCATCTTGTCCAGGTGTGTATGTAGCATTTCACGTAAACCCTGTTTCTTGTCTGCAACGAAGTAGCGGTCCTTGTACCAAGCATCGAGCACGGTGGCAACACAGTAAATAGGCTCAGAGAGAATGCCACCGAATCACTTGTTCACAGCCTCTCGTAGAGTACGCAAGTATTTTTTATCCTCCTTTGAAACTTCAAAATAGATCCAAACCACAGACATTGTGGGCTAGGTTAGGACTGCTGTGTTGCACGTGTAGCGCTGGATTATTTGTGGCATCATTACGCCATCTACCTACGTTATATAGGTATGCACGTCAGCTTTGACATCGGTTTTGCACATCGGTGTAAAACTATACATCAGGCCAATGCAGATGTTGGTATATTTTAGCTAATATCGGCCGATTCCGATATGCTTACCGACATATCGTGCATCCCTATTATTTACATACGTATTCAGACCCTTTGCCATGAGACTCAAAATTGAGGTCAGGTGCATCCTGTTTCTATTGATCATCCTTGAGATGTTTCTACAACTTGATTGGAGTCAACCTGTGGTAAATTCAATTGATTGAACATGACTTGGAAAGGCACACACATCTATATAAGGTTCCATAGTTTACAGTGCATGTCAGAGCAAAAACCATGCCATGAGGTCAAAGGTTTTATCCGTAGAGCTCCGAGACAGGATTGTGTCGAGGCACAGATCTGGGGAAGGGTACCAAAACATTCCTGCAGCATTGAAGGTGCCCAATAACACAGTGACCTCCATCGTTCTTCAATGGAAGAAGTTTGGAACCACCAAGACTCTTCTAGCGCTCGCCGCACTGAGAAATCATGGGAGAATGGCCTTGGTCAGGGAGGTGACCAAGAACCCAATGGTCACTCTGACAGAGCTCCAGTGTTCCTCTGTGGAGATGGGAGAACCTTCCAGAAAGACAACCATCTCTGCAGCACTCCACCAATCAGGCCTGCATGGTAGTGTGGCCAGACGGAAGCCACTTCTCTGTAAAAGGCACATGACATGCCAATTGGAGTTTGACAAAAGGCACCTAAAGGACTATGACCATGAGAAACAACATTTCCTGGTCTGATGAAACCAATATTGAACTCTTTGACCTGAATGCCAAGCGTCAAATCTGGATGAAACCTGGCACCATCCCTACGGTGAAGCATGGTGGTGGTAGCATCATGCTGAGGGGATGCTTTTCATCAGCAGGGACTGGGAGACTAGTGAGGATCAAGGGAAAGATGAACGGAGCAAAGTACAGAGAGATCCTTGATGAAAACCCGCTCCAGAGCGCTCAGGACAGACTGGGGTGAGCGTTCACCTTCCAACGGGACAATGACCCTAAGCACACAGCCAAGACAATGCAGGAGTGACTTCAGGACAAGTCTCTGAATGTCCTTGAGTGGCACAGCCAGAGCCTGGACTTGAACCCAATCTAATATCTCTGGAGAGACTTGAAAATAGATGTGTAACAACACTCCCCATCTAACTTGACAGAGCTTGAGAGAATCTGCAGAGAAGAATGGGGAAAAACTCCCCAAATACAGGTGTGACAAGCTTGTAACGTCACACCCGAAAAGACTCGAGGCTATAATTGCTGTAAAAGGTGCTTATACAAAGTACTGAGTAAAGGGTCTGAATACTTTAAAGTCCATTTTAGAATAAGTCTGTAACATTACAAAATGTAGAAAAAGTGAAGGGGTCTGTGTCCTTTCCGAATGCACTGTACATACTGAACAAAAATATTTTATTTTTTACTGAGTTACAGTTCATATAAGGAAATCAGTCAAAATTAAATTGGGCCCTAATCTATGGTTTTCCCATGACTGGGAATGGGTGCAGCAATGGGTGAGCCTTGGAGAGCATAGGCCCACCCTCTTGGCAGCCAGGCCACACCAATCAGAACAAGGTTTTCACCACAAAAGGGCTTCATTACAGACATAAATATCCCCACGCCCCTCAGACGATCCCGCAGGTGAAGAAGACGGATGTGGAAGTCCTGGGCTGGCGTGGTTTCACGTGGTCTGCGGTTGTGAGGCTGGATGGACATACTGCTAAATACTCTAAAACAACGTTGGAGGAAGCTTATGGTAGAGAAATATTTCATTAAATTCTCTGGCAACAGCTCTGGTGGACATTCCTGCAGTAAAAATGCAAATTGCATGCTACCTCAAAACTTCTGTGGCATTGTGTTGTGTGATAAAACTGCACATTTTAAAGTGGCCATTTATTGTCCCAGCACAAGGTGCCCATGTCTAATGATCATGCGATTTAATCAGTTTCTTGATATCCCACACCTGTCAGGTGGACGGTTTATCTTTGCAGCGGAGAAATGGTCACTAACAGGGATGTGAACATGTTTATATTTTTGTTCGGTGTATATTCATATTCCTGACTCTGACGTTGCTCATTCTGACATGTCTTAATGTCTTGTTCTTGTGTATTGTTGTTGTACTATTAGATATTCCTATTAGAGCTAGACATAAGCGTTTTGCTGCACCTGCGATAACGTAGGCAAAACCTTGATTTGATCATTTATGAAACCATTGACGGAGGGCAGACTCAAGATAGCCAATTACACTGAAATTACATTAGCTTCCTATTGCATACACAGCTCTGTTTCAGAGGGGTATGAAAGGGTGAGAAAGTGTGCCAAAGTGTGCCAATGATCTATCTGCTCTAAAGTTCGATCAAACTGAAAGAAGATTACCCAACAAAAGCATGTCCTCCAAGAAGTCTCTAAATGGAAGCACTTTGGAAACAAGTCAATCAGGACTCTGTGTGTGTGTGTATGTGCATATGTGTATAAGAATCGCTGCCTAGATCAGTGAATTTCATTATTCATTTGTGAAGGAGTTAAGGCAAGGCACAGCCTGAAAGAACTAATTAAAACCCATTTAAATGAGCTTTCTTTCCCTGTGGAGTCTATAATGAGGCAACCTGCAACAACAGCTTCATCAAACTTCTCACATCTCCACTGTTGTGGGTCTATTAAGCAGCTCTACACATCTGAGATGGCATGGGTGGGAGTAATATGGAGAAAATGCCACTGGTTGTGCTTTGGGAACTATAAGCAGGTGATAAGAGATAGGAAGGAGGAGGAGAGGGTGAGTGGATCAAACTACCCCTTGACAGTCAACTCACGCCTCATCCCTCCCTCCTTCCTTCTCTCCTTGAACTTTTTTCCTTTGACATTCGCAGAACAAGAGGTTGGCTTAATAGTCCCCTGGTGTTACTTAAACACACCACTCAGATATGAAGGATAGGAGAGTTGGAGTCAGAGTTCAAATGACCAGAGTACTCGGAGCAAATGATTCCATTAACTCCAAGCCAGGGGAGCAGCCCTCGGCACACGCACACTTTAATAATTTTATTGGACGATTTACACTAAATTGAATTAACAGTTCCAGGACCTTCATAGCGGGGTCTAGCTGTAAGGAAGACTGCGTTCAGGGCCAAGGTTATTATGGTAAACTAAAATAAGCTAAATGAAAAATAATTATGAAAAAGCTAATATAGTAAACTGAAAAAAAAAAAAAAAAAAAAAACTATACAGAAACTATTATCGTTGACTCCAAAACTATGAATTAATGAGTTTTCAAGCTTCTGAATCTGGCGGGTCACATTCAGATTAACGTTTATAATTTAAAGGTCAACTCAGTGAGATGATGAGCAGCACCGCATATATTGGGCACGTTCGAGTGGTAAGGCTAAAGCAACTAACCGTAGACAAAGGTGGAGGTGTGAAGTCGGGTGGGAGGTGCATCTGCGACAGTTGGACACAAACGTGGTTTTTCAACAGCAGGGCTCAGATCAACATGGTAGTGTTGCCATTGTTTCAAAAAAAATGTTTTCTTTTTAACATTGAAATAAAGATGTATCTAACCCCTTTATCACACACTCAAACAACTGAAATCATATTATATTGTGTGTACGTTGTATTATCACTTTGTGAGAGAGCCTCAAAATGTAACATTTATTTGAATATATCCAGTGTACACATAAATCGCGGCAAATTATTTCCCGTTTCAGTCATGTATTTGGTCACGTTAGTGTGGGTCAAATGAAAACACCTTAAGGATTAGTTGACAATAGAGCCTCCCACAATGCAGGCGATGGCTGCAGGATGAAGTAGGTGAAGCATACCTCCATGCCTGCAGCTTGTTGACAAAACTGTCTCAAGAAGCGAACTGCATTGCACCCATTGCACCCTGGGAGTTGAAATTCACTCAGAATTGCAGTATGCTGTGTAAAATCCATTGTAGAGAATATTGGAATATAGAAGACTCAAAAATTTGTTTCAGTGGTTTTTTCCCCCATGTAATTCTGGAACTAAACTATTTATTTAATACATTCAAGCTTTAATGAATAATAAATCTTAGGTCATTTGACCCAATATTATGGCCTAACATGAGACAATTAACACTGATATGTATCAAATTACATTTTAAAACAGTTTAGATGTTCCTATAAATTACTTTGTATGCTCCGAGTTTCTGATAGTTATTTTTTAAGAGCTTTGCACACCTTGAAAATTATTCAAGCGCTGTCAAGTTTGTTGTTGATCATTGCTAGACAGCCATTTTCAAGTTTTGCCAAAGATTGTCAAGCCAATTTAAGTCAAAACTGTAATTAGGCCACTCCGGAATATTCAATGTCGTCTTGGCATGCAACTCCAGTGTAGATTTGGCCATGTGTTTTTGGTTGTTGTCCGGCTGAAAGGTACATTTGTGTAACGGTCTGTTGGAAAACAGACCGAACCAGGTTTTACTCTAGGATTTTGCCTGTGTTTAGCTCTATTCTGTTTTTTATAATAAAAAAAACTCCCTAGTCCTTGCAGATGACAATTAACTCTGTCAATTAGATTAGTATTGTGGGGTAACTACAATGTTGTTGATCCATCCTCAGTTTTCTCCTATCACAGACATTACACTCTGTTTAGAAGTCACCATTGGCCTCATGAGCAGTTTCCTTCCTGTCCGGCAACTGAATTAGGAAGGACACCTGTATCTTTGTAGTGACTGGGTGTATTGATACACCATCAAAATTGTAATTAATAACTTCACCACGCTCAAATGGATATTCAATGTCTGCTTTTTTACCCATCTACCAATAGATGTCTTTCTTTGCGAAGCATTGGAAAACCTCCCTGGTCTTTGTGGTTGAATCAGTGCTTGAAATTCACTCTTCGACTGAGGGGACCTTACAAATAATTGTATGTGTAGAGTACAGAGATTATTATTGTCAAATCCCATCTTTGCTTCTTTCCAGAATAACTTTATCCTGGTTTTCCACTTACCATCACTTCCATATTCTGTTGTGGCTCCTGGAATCCATGGACCGTCAGCTTCCGAAGTACTGGGAGGAAAATGTAAACAATGACCTTTAGACACAAGTCAATCAGAACTGTGTGTGTGTGTGTGTGGTTGTGTGTGTGTGTGTGTGCATGAATGATTCCAGTTACCTTTAAGTGACAGTAGAGTCCTCTCCAGTGAGCTGAGGGCATGGGCCTGATCCACGGCTAGGACTTGCTGGAGGAAGCAGTCTGTGTGGTGGCTCCACAGGGAGCAGGCAAAGCTGTAGATGCCCGACGCCAGCTGCAACACACACAAAACTCAATTAAATAAGACTCCTTAGCCTGGGTCAATCAATGTGTGTGAGTATGAGAATGTGATCGAGCCACAGGTGCAATTTGGCATTCGAAGGCAGGGTTATTGTTCTCTCCATGAGATTACCCCGGAGCAATAAATTGTAGTTTTCCTAAATTACTTTTTCTTGTAATGGCAACACAGTCTGTCAATTTCTAAACTATTGCTTTGTCATTAATTCTAGAATCATAAGGGACTGACATTCCATATAACTTAACTGTTACTGTGACTTGGCATATTAAACTGCAGAATGAGAATCCTCTGAGGTTGATTGTTGTACAAGAAAAACAATGCCATTAAAAACTAACTTTGTGCGCTCCCTCTTTGGTGAGAAGTGAGAGAAGCTCTGTGAGATGATGGAGCAGAAAAAACAAGACTGTGGAGAAGACAAATGGCTGAATTGGGGAATGAGCCAATGAGATTAAGCAAAGTGACTGAAGTGATTTATCCTCTAACACAGCCAAAGACACTATTGTTATCATTCCAGCACATCTCCACAGAAACAATTCATGATAAATCTCCATGCTAACAACAAATCCCTCCGTTTGGCCTGAGGGAGAGAAGAACCCCAAACAGGGCAGGACAACAACATTGACAGTTTTCTAAAGTGCGAAGTTGATGTGAAGTGTCTTTAAATGAAATTGTGATCCAAAATATCCAGCAATTCAAGGCTCCACGTCTACAAATGAGATGTCTGACTCATTTGATCTAGTGTTTGTTTGATGGTTATTTTTATTGTGGCTGACATGTCTAAGGTTCAAGTGACGACTCGGAGGAGTATTCCATCTTTAAAATGACAGTCTCGGTTCAACACACACACACATTTCAGTCAAAGTAATGTTGATGGGATTTCTTTAACAATTTCTTAATGCAAACCCTAAAGAGCATGAAGGTGACTTCAAAAGAGATGTGACTCAATATATCAAATGTTTACATCCAGTGTGGTTTGATATATACAGTGCCTTCGGAAAGTATTCAGACCACTTGACTTTTTCTTGTTTAAGTAACAGCCATACTCTAAAATAGATTAAATTACATGTTTTTTATCATCAATCTACACACAATACCACATAATGACAAAGTGAAAAGACATTTTTGCTATCCACCCTGCCAAACTGAGCAATCGGGGGAGAAGGGCCTTGGTCAGGGAGGTGACCAAGAACCCGATGGTCACTGATAGAGCTCCAGAGTTCCTTTCTAGAAGGACAACCATCTCTGCAGTAGTCCACCAATTAGGCCTTTATGGTAGAATGTCCAGACGGAAGCCACTCCTCAGTAAAAAGGCACATGACAGCCCGCCTGGAGTTTGCCAAATGGCACCTAAAGGACTCTCAGACCATGAGAAACAAGATTATCTGGTCTGATGAAACCAAGACTGAACTCCTTGGCCTGAATGCCAAGTGCCATTTCTGGAGGAAACCCAGCACCATCCCTACGGTGAAGCATGGTGGTGGCGGCATCATGCAGTTGGGATGTTTTTCAGTGGCAGGGACTGGGATACTAGTCAGGATGTAGGGAAAGATGAAAGGAGCATAGTACAGAGAGATCCTTGATTGAAAACCTGCCGCAGAGCACTCAAGACCTCAGACTGGGGTGAGAGTTCAACTTCCAACAGCCAAGACAACGCAGGAGTAGCTTCGGGGACAAGTCTCTGAATGTCCTCGAGTTCCCCAGCGTGAGCCCAGCTTGAACCCTATCAAACATCTCTGGAGAGACCTGAAAATAGCTGTACAGCGATGCACCCCATCCAACCTGACAGAGCTTGAGAGGATCTGCAGAAGAATGTGAGAAACTCCCCAAATACAGGTGTGCCAAGCATGTAGCGCCAAACCCAAGAAGACTTGAGGCTGTAATCGGTGCCAAAGGTTATTTAACAAAGTACTGAGTAAAGGGTCTGAATACTTATGTAAATGTGAGAGTTTATTTTATCTTTAATAAATGTTCAAAAATGGGGGGGGGGGGAGAATCCATTTTCAGAATAAGGCTGTATCAATACAAAATGTGGAAAAGTCAAGGGGTCTGAATATTTCCAAATGCTCTGTTCAGTGCAGTGGAAAAGTTACTCTCCTTTCTGATTCTGTTTTTGCATATTTTTTATACTGAATGTTAATCAGATCTTCAACCAAAACCTAATATTAGATAAAGGGAACCTAAGTTTACAAAAAAAGTATACTTATTGTATTTATTTAATTATCAAAAGTTAACATCCAATTCCCCTGTGTGAAAAAGTAATTGCCTTAAACTCAATAACTGGTTGTGCCACCTTTAACTGCAATGACTGCAGCCAAATGCTTCCTGTCGTTGTTGATCCGTCTCTCACATCGCTGTGGAGGGATTTTGGCCCACTCTTGCACGCAGAACTACTTGAACTCAGCCACATTTGTGGGTTTTCAAGCATGAACTGCTCATTTCAAATCCTGCCACAACATCTCAACTGTGAATAGGTCTGGACTTTGACTAGGCCATTCCAAAACTTGAAACTCGTTGCTTTTTAACCATTTGCATGTATGGTTGATTTGTGTGTTTTGGATCATTGTCTTGCCCAGCTGCTCTTCAGCTTCAGCTCACAGGATGACCTGACATTCTCATGAGAAATTCTCTGATAAAGAGCAGAAATCATGGTTCCTTCAATTAAGACAAGTTATCCAGGTCCTGAGGCAGCAAAGCATCCCCAAACCACCACACAACCATGCTTGACCGTTGGAATAAGGGGTCCTATTATGCCTGGTGAAAACCAAAACACTGAATTCCACAGTAAAAACCTTTTAGCAACGGTCAAGCACGGTGGTGGAAGTGTGATGGTTTGGGGATGCTTTGCTGCCTCGGGACTTGGACGACTGCATGCCAGAGTGGGCCATAATTCCTCCACAGTGATGTGAGAGACTGATCAACAACTTCAGGAAGCATTTGGTTCCAGTCATTGCATCAAAAGGTGGCACAACAAGTTACTGAGTATAAGGGGGCAATTATTTTTCACACAGGGGAATAAATTGCATAAGTGTTAATTAAATAAGTATATCTTTTTTTTTAACTCAGGTTCCCTTTATCTAATATTATGTTTTGGTTGAATATCTGATCAAATGGCAAATACTTTTTCACGGGACTGTAGCTTTGTCCTGTACAATGGACAGCATTGTCTCCATCTTATTCAGAACATTTGTGTGTTCTCTGGTGCCTCTAGGGCAGTTGAGGACTTAAAGGTTGAATGAATTTTATGAGAATTGCAACTTTTTGGATTAAATGTAAATCATTTTTTGGTGTTTGAAGCTGCAGTGTTGATTCTGTAACTTGTAGTTTATTACATTTTTTTATTGGTCAACTTGAATTTGTTGTGTTGCTGTCCTGAAGGGACAATTGTAAATGAGACCCTGGTCTCAACGGGTTCCTCTGAATAAATAAAAGTTCAATAAAAACCTTCAAAAGAGAGTAAACTGAACACTAAATTAACAAAACATCAAGCACTGCTTTGGTGCCATCAAACTGCATATACATATATAAGGTTTCAATGGTGAAACATAAGAGTAATTTGAATAATTCATTGAGATTAGAGGTCGACCGATTAATTGGAATGGCCGATTAATTGGGGCCGATTTCGAGATGTCAAAACAATCGGGAATCGCTATAGGAACGGTGGGTTAACTGCCTCGTTCAGGGGCAGAACGACAGATTTTCACCTTGTCAGCTCCAGGGAACCAATCTTGCAACCTTACTGTTAACTAGTTCTACGCAATAGACTGCCTGTTACGCAAATGCAGTAAGCCAAGGTAAGGTGCTAGTTAGCATTAAACTTATATTATAAAAAACAATCAATCATAATCACTAGGTAATAATCATATGGTTGATGATATTACTAGATATTGTCTAGCGTGTCCTGCGTTGCATATAATCTGACTGAGCATACAAGCATACAAGTATCTAAGTATCTGACTGAGCGGTGGTAGGCAGAAGCAGGCGCGTAAACATTCATTCAAACAGCACTTTTGTGCGTTTTGCCAGCAGCCCTTTGTTGTGCGTCAAGCATTGCGCTGTTTATGACTTCAAGCCTATCAACTCCCGAGATGAGGCTGGTGTAACCAAAGTGAAATGGCTAGCTAGTTAGCGCGCACTAATAGCGCTTCAAAGGTCACTCGCTCTGAGCCTTCTAGTAGTTGTTCCCCTTGCTCTGCATGGGTAACACTGCTTCGATGGTGGCTGTTGTCGTTGTGTTGCTGGTTCGAGCCCAGGGAGGAGCGAGGAGAGGGACGGAAGCTATACTGTTAAACTGGCAATACTAAAGTGCCTATAAGAACATCCAATAGTCTAAGGTTAATGAAATACAAATGGTATAGAGGGAAATAGTCCTATAATAACTATAACCTAAAACTTTGTTAGCCTTCTTACATAGCACATATTGCACTTTTACTTTATTCTCCAACACTTTGTTTTTGCAATATTTAAACCAAATTGAACATGTTTCATTATTTATTTAAGGCTAAATTGATTTTATTGATGTATTATATTAAGTTAAAATAAGTGTTCATTCATTATTATTATTATTTTGTCTGTACATTATAACTTGAAGCTATTTTATCGCCCCCAGAAACCTCCTTTTACTCTCTGTTCCAGACGTTCTAGACGACCAATTCTCACTGCTTTTAGCCGTACCCTTATCCTACTCCTCCTCCTTTCCTCTGGTGATGTAGAGGTGAATCCAGGCCCTGCAGTGCCTAGCTCCACTCCTATTCCCCAGGGGCTCTCTTTTGATGACTTCTGTAACCGTATTAGCCTTGGTTTCATGCATGTTAACATTAGAAGCCTCCTCTCTAAGTTTGTTTTATTCACTGCTTTAGCACACTCTGCCAACCCGGATGTTCTAGCTGTCTGAATCCTGGCTTAGGAAGACCACAAAAAATTCTGAAATTTTCATCCCAAACTACAACATTTTCAGACAACTGCCAAAGGGGGAGGTGTTGCAATCTACTGCAAAGAAAGCCTGCAGAGTTCTGTCCTACTATCCAGGTCTGTACCCAAACAATTTGAACTTCTACTTTTAAAAATCCACCTCTCTAAAAACAAGTCTCTCACTGTTGCTGCATGCTATAGACCACCCTCTGCCCCCAGCTGTGCTCTGGACACCATATGTGAACTGATTGCCCCCCCATCTATCTTCAGAGCTCGTGCTGCTAGGTGACCTAAACTGGAACATGCTTAACACCCCAGCCATCCTACATTCTAAACTTGATGCGCTCAATCTCACACAAATTATCAATGAACCTACCAGGTACCTCCCCAAAGTTGTAAACACGGGCACCCTCACAGATATCATCCTAACCAACTTGCCCTCTAAATACACCTCCTGCTGTCTTCAACCAAGATCTCAGCAATCACTGCCTCATTACCTGCATCCGTAATGGGTCAGCGGTCAAACGACCTCCACGCATCACTGTCAAACGCTCCCTGAAACACTTCAGCGAGCAGACCTTTCGAATCGACCTGGCCCGGGTATCCTGGAAGGATATTGACCTCATTCCGTCAGTAGAAGATGCCAGGTTATTCTTTAAACGTGGTTTCCTCATAATCTTAAATAAACATGTCCCGTTCAAAAAATTTAGAACCAGGAACAGATATAGCCCGTAGTTCACTCCAGACCTGACTGCCCTTGACCAGCACAAAAACATCCTGTGGAGTACTGCATTAGCATCGAATAGTCCCCGCGAGATGCAACTTTTCAGGGACGTTAGGAACAAATATACACATGCAGTTAGGAAAGCAAAGGCTAGCTTTTTCAAACAGAATTTTTCATCCTGCAGCACAAACTCCAAAAAGTTCTGGAACACTGTAAAGTCCATGGAGAATAAGAGCACCTCCTCCCAGCTGCCCACTGCACTGAGGATAGGAAACACTGTCACCACCGATAAATCCACTATAATTGAGAATTTCAAGAAGCATTTTTCTGCTGCTGGCCATGCTTTCCACCTGGCTACCCCTACCACGGTCAACAGCACTGCACCCCCACAGCAACTCGCCCAAGCCTTCCCCATTTCTCCTTCTCCCAAATCCAGTCAGCTGTTGTTCTGAAAGAGCTGCAAAATCTGGACCCCTACAAATCAGCCGGGCTAGACAATCTGGACCCTTTCTTTCTAAAAAATTACCTGCCAAAATTGTTGCAACCCCTATTACTAGCCTGTTCAACCTCTCTTTGTTGTCGTCTGAGATTCCCAAATATTGGAAAGCAGCTGCGGTCATCCCCCTCTTCAAAGGGGGGGGACACTCTTGACCCAAACTGTTACAGACCTATATCTATCCTACCCTGCCTTTCTAAGGTCTTCGACAGCCAAGTCAACAAGCAGATTACCGACCATTTCGAATCCCACCATACCCTCTCTACTATGCAATCTGGTTTCAGAGCTGGTCATGGGTACACGCTCAAGGTCATAAACGATATCTTAACCGCCATCGATAAGAAACAATACTGTGCAGCCATATTCATTGATCTGGCCAAGGCTTTCGACTCTGTCAATCACCACATCATCATCGGCAGACTCAACAGCCTTGGTTTCTCAAATGATCGCCTCGCCTGATTCACCAACTACTTCTCTGATAGAGTTCAGTGTGTCAAATCGGAGGGTCTGCTTTCCGGACCTCTAGTCTCTATGGGGGTGCCACAGGGTTCAATTCGTGGACCGACTCTCTTCTCTGTATATATAAATGATGTCGCTCTTGCTGCTGATGAGTCTCTGATCCACCTCTACGCAGACGAAACCATTCTGTATACTTCTGGCCCTTCTTTGGACACTGTGTTAACAACCCTCCAGGCAAGGTTTAATGCCATACAACTCTCCTTCCATGGCCTCTAATTGCTCGTATGTGTCGAACTGCTTTGCTTTATCTTGGCCAGGTCGCAATTGTAAATGAGAACTTCTCAACTTGCCTACCTGGTTAAATAAAGGTGAAAAAAAAAAATATATATATATATATTGTTGTAAATAAATAAAAATCGGCCGATTAATCGGTATCAGCTTTTTTGGTCCGCCAATAATCGGCATCGGCGTTGAAAAATCATTATTGGTCGACCTCTAATTGAGATAATGCAATTTTACGTTCACCATCGGTAATACGAGTTCGCGATTCCACAGATCAGAGTAAACAAAACTCAGATTTTTAAAAACAACAAAGTATTACATTAATAAGAATGCTGAATGTTTTATTCCCGCTCATCCCTCCATTCCGTTTTCGAGCAACAAGGTATGGAATATCAAAGCCCCAAACAAGGTCACATCCATCCAGACACTCGTTCATCATGGTGAGTTTGTGTGTGCGTGTTCCTGACACTCGTTTATCACGCCATGCTCAATCCCTCCTACCTGTCAGTCACAAGACGAACAAAAGGGCCTTCAGAGGATCAGAGAGAAAGAGAGGGGCCAGACCGATTGGGAGAGGCATAAGAGAGAGGAGAAAAGATGTATGGAGAAAAAAGAAGAGGTGTATAGAGACAGAAATAGAAGAGAATCGAGGATGGAGAGAGAGGATGACAGAGAGGCGAAGGACATAATGGGTCTCTGTCATCAATGAATTTGAATGAAGTTAGCCCGCCTGTCGAATAATACATGTATTTGATACAAAAGAGGCCTGTTCTCCACGGAAGGCAAGAAGCCTCATTATTCAAACACTGGCACAGATAAAAGCTTTTAATACTTTTTAAGGCCTCTTTCCCACCCCCACTCAATCTCATTCTGTCGTTCCCTCTTTCATTCTGCAAAAACACAGACAAACATCTCTTCAATCCACCTGCTGCTAACATACACTACCACTTTGGGGTCACTTAGAAATGTCCACGTTTTTGAAAGAAAAGCACCTTTTTTGTCCATTAAACTAACATCAAATTGATCAGAAATACAGTATAGACATTGTTAATGTTGTAAATGACTATTGTAGCTCGAAACGGCCAATTATTTATGGAATATCTACATAGGTGTACAGAGGCCCATTATCAGCAACAATCACTCCTGTGTTCCAATGGGACGATGTGTTATCTAATCCAAGTTTACCATTTTAAAAGGCTAATTGATCATTAGAAAACCCCTTTGCAATTATGTTAGCACAGCTGAAAACTGTTGTTCTGAATAAAGAAGCAATAAAACTGGCCGCCTTTAGACTAGTTGAGTATCTGAAGCATCAGCATTTGGTTCGATTACAGGCTCAAATTGGCCAGAAATACATAACTTTCTTCTGAAACTCATCAGTCTATTCTTGTTCTGAGAAATGAAGTCTTTTCCATGCGAAAAATTACCAAGAATATGAAGATCTCGTACACACTGCTGTGTACTACTCCCTTCACAGAACAGCGCAAACTGGCTCTAACCAGAGTAGAAAGAGAAGTGGGAGGCCCCGGTGTACTACTGAGCAAGAGGACAAGTACATTAGAGTGTCTAGTTTGAGAAACAGATGCCTCACAAGTCCTCAACTGGCAGCTTCATTACATAGTACCCACAAAACACCAGTCTCAACGACAACAGTGAAGAGGCGACTCCGGGATGCTGGCCTTCTATGCAGAGTTGCAAAGAAAAAGCCACATCTCAGATTGGCCAACAAAAATAAAAGATTAAGATGGGCAAAAGAACACAGACACTGGACAGAGGAACTCTGCCTAGAAGGCCAGCATCCCGGGGACGCCTCTACACTGTTGACATTGAGACTGAGTTTTTGCAAGTATGTAGATATTCTATTTTATTTTTAAAATCAGCCGTTTCCAGCTACAATAGTCATTTACAACATTAACAATGTCTATACCATATTTCTGATCAATTTGATGTGATTTTAACCTCTAGAGACACCCCATCCCGGGTCCGGGAGCGTAATCATCGACTGACACTAATTAGCATAACGCAACAGACAGAAATATTACTAGAAAATATTCCTATTCATGAAAATCACAAGTGAAATATATTGAGACACAGCTTAGCCTTTTGTTAATCACCCTGTCATCTCAGATTTTCAAAATATGCTTTACAGCCAAAGCAAGCCTTACACAAGCATTTGTGTAAGTTTATCGATAGCCTAGCATAGCATTATGTCCAGCTAGCAGCAGGTAACTTGGTCACGAAAATCAGAAAAGCAATCAAATTAAATCATTTACCTTTGATGAGCTTCGGATGTTTTCACTCACAAGACTCCCAGTTAGATAGCAAATGTTCCTTTTTTCCAAAAATATTATTTTTGTAGGCAAAATAATTTAGTAGTGTAGTTTAGTAGTTTGTTCTCCACGTTTGTGGCTGAGAAATCGACCGTAAATTGTGGTCACGAAAACGCAAAAAATATTCAAAATTAGCTCCATAATATCGACAGAAACATGGCAAACGTTGTTTTATAATCAATTCTAAAAGGTGTTTTTCAAATATCTATTTGATAATATATCCACCGGGACAATTGGTTTTTCAGTAGGACCGATTGGAAAAATGGCTACCTCTGTATTTTACGCGAGAATCACTGAGAGCCATCAGGTGACCACTTACACAATGTAGCCGCTTACGGGTATTCTTCAACATAAATGCGTAACACTACGTCACAATGCTGTCGACACCTTGGGGAATACGTAGAAAAAGTAATCTGGTTGATAGCCCTTTAAAAACAAGGACATTTCTAAGTGACCCCAAACTTTTGAACGGTAGTGTATGTATTCAATCACGCCCATCAGCCAAACAAACAAACAATCAATCAATCAGCCAAACAATCCATCAATCAATCAGCCAGCCAGCCAAACAATCAATCAATCGGCCAGCCAGCCAAACAACCAATCAATCAGCCAGCCAAACAACCAATCAATCAGCCAGCCAATCAATCAATCAGCCAAACAATCAATCAGCCAAACAATCAATCAGCCAAACAATCAATCAATCAGTCCATCAGCCAAACAAACAATCAGTCCATCAGCCAAACAAACAATCAATCCATCAGCCAAACAAACAATCAATGCATCAGCCAAACAATCAATCAATGCATCAGCCAAACAATCAATCAACCCATCAGCCAAACAATCAATCAATCCATCAGCCAAACAATCAATCAATCCATCAGCCAAACAATCAATCAGCCAGGCAAACAATCAGCCAGCCAGCCAGCCTGTGAGTAAAAGAGAAAGAATGAACAATGCTGGAATAAGCTAATTGTCATTGAGAATTTACAGCCAGCCAGCCAGCAGAGAATTTACGTTTCCGGTGCTTCAATTCCCTGTCACACCGTCAAAGAATTATCCACAAATGCTTATTTGAAAAAGCAAATTTGAGATTGTTGAATGCCGAAGTCATTTAGTTTTAAAATGAAGGTGCCACAAAAACACCCATCAGTCAGCACTTTATAGGCTTGATGGAAATGGTGCCAAGGATAAAGTAAAGAATAAATCCATTTCACTCTAAATAACCAAAACACTACATTTCCTGTATGCCATTTATTCCTTCATTCCGTTCAACCATCCTGACATACAGGCATTTTACAGGCACTGATATTCCCTCCCTATTCTAACATTCACTCCATTAAGATGATTCTTGTAGACAATCTAGGAGTGATTAGGGGTGTCGTGTGCCAGCAATGGCTCTGGGATTAGGACTATAACCCATCAGTCTGTTCTGACACCCGTTATAACACAAATGTTATTGAACTACTCTGGAGGAGCTGGATCTTAAGATGTAATGAATAGCGTTGAAAAATCCCGGTAACATTACCCAAAGCCTAATCCCTAAATTTGTTTTATTCACTGCTTTAGCACACTCTGCCGACCTGGATGTCCTAGCCGTGTCTGAATAGTGGTTTAGGAAGGCCACGAAAAATCCTGAAATTTCCATCCCCTAACTATAACATTTTCTGACAAGATAGAACTGCCAAAGGGTGCGGAGTTGCAATCTACTGCAGAGATAGCTTGCAGAGTTCTGTCATACTATCCAAGTCTGTACCCAAACAATTCGAGTTTACACTTTTAAAAATCCACCTTTCCAGAAACAAGTCTCTCACCGTTACCGCTTGTTATAGACCCCCAGCCGTGTCCACGACACCATGTGTGAATTGATTGCACCCCATCTATCGTCAGAGTTTGTACTGTTAGGTGACATGCTTAACACCCCGGCCATCCAACAAACTAAACTAGATGCCCTCAATCTCACACAAATTATCAAGGAGCCTACAAAGGTCAACCCTAAATCCGTAACCATCTCGAGCTGGCCCGGGTATCCTGGAAGGATATTGACCCCATCCCGTCAGTAGAGGATGCCTGGTTGCTCTTTAAAAGTGCTTTTACTCACAATCTTAAATAAGCATGCCCCATTCAAAAAAAGTACAACTAAGAACAGATATTGGTTCACCACAGACTTGGTTCACCCCAGACTTGACTGCCCTTGACCAGCACAAAAACATCCTGTGGCGTTCTGCATAAGCATTGAATAGCCACCGCGATATGCAACTTTTCAGGGAAGTCAGGAACCAATATACACAGGCAGTTAGGAAAGCAAAGGATAGCTTTTTCAAACAGAAATTTGATTAAAGTAACTCAAATTGAAAAATGTTTTGGGACACTAAAGTCCATGGAGAATAACAGCACCTCCTCCCAGCTGCCCACCGCACTGAGGCTAGGAAACACTGTCACCCCCAAAAATCTACGATAATCGATCATTTCAATGAGCATTTTTCCACGGCTGGCCATGCTTTCCACTTGGCTACCCCTACCCCGGCCAACAGCTCAGCAACTTGCCCAAGCCTCCCCATTCACCCAAATCCAGACAGTTGATGTAATGAAAGAGCTGCAAAATCTGGATCCCTACAAATCAGCAGGGCTAGACAATCTGGAACCTCCCTTTCTAAAATTATCTGCCGAAATTGTTGCAACCCCTATTACTAGCCTGTTCACCCGCTCTTTCGTATCATCTGAGAAACCCTAAGATTGGAAAGATGCTGCGGTCATCCCCCTCTTCAAACGGGGAGACACTCTAGACCCAAACTGTTACAGACCTATATCTATCCTTCCCTAAAGTCTTCAAAAGTCAAGTTAATTAACAAACAAATCATCAACCATTTCGAATCCCACCAAACCTTCTCCACTATGCAATCTGATTTCCAAGCTGGTTATGGGTGCACCCCAGTCACACTCAAGGTCCTAAAAGATACCATAACCGCCATGGATGAAAGACAGTACTGTGAAGCCGTCTTCATCGACCTGGCCAAGGCTTTTGACTCTGTCAATCACCGCATTCTTATTGGCAGACTCAACCACCTTGGTTTCTCAAATTGCTGCATCGCCTGGATCACCAACTACTTCTCAGACAGAGTTCAGTGTGTCAAATCGGAGGGCCTGTTTTCCGGACCTCTGGCAGTCTCTATGGGGGTGCCACAGGGGTCAATTCTCGGGCCGACTCTCTTCTCTGTATACATCAATGATGTCACTCTTGCTGCTGGTAATTTTCTGATCCACCTCTACGCAGAGGACACCATTCTGTATACATCTGGCCCTTCTTTAGACACTGTGCTAATAACCGCCAAACGAGCTACAATGCCATACAACACTCCTTCTGTGGCCTCCAACTCCTTTTAAATGCAAGTAAAACTAAATGCATGCTCTTCAACCGATTGCTGCCCGACTAGCATCACTACTCTGGACGGTTCTGACTTAGAATATGTGGACAACTACAAACACCTAGGTGTCTGGTTAGACTGTAAACTCTCCTTCCAGACTCACATTAAGCATCTCCAATCCAAAATTAAATCTAGAATTGGCTTCCTATTTTGCAACAAAGCCTCCTTCACTCATGTTGCCAAACATACCCTCATAAAACTGACTACCCTTCCGATCCTCGACTTCGGCAATGTCATTTACAAGATAGACTACATCCAGTTTGCTGAGTAGAGTGTTGGAGGCTATCACAGTGCCATCCGTTTTGTTACCTAAGCCCCATATACTACCCACCCCTGCGACCAGTATGCTCTCGTTGGCTGGCCCTCACCACATAAGCCCCGCCTTATCTCAGCTCACTGGTCACCATAGCAACACCCACCCGTAGCACGCGCTCCAGCAGGTATATTTCACTGGTCATCCCCAAAGCCAACACTTCCTTTGGCCGCCTTTCCTTCCAATTCTCTGCTGCCCATGACTGGAACGAATTGAAAAAATCACTGAAGTTGGAGACTTATATCTCCCTCTCTAACTTTAAGCATCAGCTGTCAGAGCAGCTTACCAATCACTGTACCTGTACACAGCCAATCTGTAAATAGCACACCCAACTAACTCATCCCCATATTGTTATTTATCCTCTTGCTCTTTCGCACCCCAGTATCTCTACTTGCACATCATCATCTGCACATCTATCACTCCAGTGTTAATGCTAAATCGTAATTATGTCACCTCTATGGCCTATTGATTGCCTCACCTCCCTACTCTTTTACATTTGCACACACGGTGCATAGATTTATATTTTGTGTTATTGGCTGTACGTTTGTTTATTCCATGTGTAACTCTGTGTTGTTGTTGTTTTTGTCACACTGCTTTGCTTTATCTTGGCCAGGTCACAGTTGTAAATGAGAAGTTGTCCTTAACTGGCCTACCTGGTTAAATAAAAGGTGCAATAACATTTGTTTTTAATTCCCAGGTGGAAGATTCCCAGAATCAAGACATAATAAAACAGCAAATACGGAATCCTTCATCCAGGATCTCTGAAAAACCTGGGAATTTGGGGAATATAACTTAAACATAGTTCTGAATAAGGGGATGATAGCCAGTCAAGAAACCCAGGGATGGACTATTAAGCCTGACATGGAAGGTTATGAGCACATGGAAAAGTGGCATAATGAAAGTATCTAATCCACTCATGAGGGACCTGGAGATAAGCTGTATAAATAATAAATCCAATCCGTTATTAATATTATGTGAAACCACAGGGGTCTTATATAAGACTGTGTGATATAAACCAATAAAGCAGCCTTCATTGGTTGAATTACATATTATAAAACAGTTTGTTCGGATCCTGGATGATGATTGGCTGATAGCAGGGAGTTATACACCTCAATCCCCAGGTAAAGCCTGTTCATTATCAATTCATATCCAGTGTCCCACAGCTTAGCCAGGCAATTCATATACTTAATCTTCCCAGGAAAAAAGCATGTAGACATTATTTCCCCATGCTATGTTGCAGCTATTTCAGCACCACGGAGGGAGTCTCTGCAACTGGGGCCTGCCAAAGATCATCTACAACATTGTCAAGATGGTCGAGTGGCAGCTCTACCAATGGAAATACAAGTCCTCAATGATTGGAGGCATGCGAGAACAGGTAGGGCCATTCTAGCAAATGAGAGGGCAGCTACGCATGTGCACCGCAGTCGTTTTTTATCAAAGTTCCCAGAATGCCACGTGCATACCCTTATATCAGTACGTTTGGAACAGCCTAAAGATTACAAAACTTCAATTCGATCAAATAAGCCTCATGTAATTCGACACTCTCACCATACACCATACAAAAAAAAAACGCTTTTCACATGGACAGATTTTGGGTGCCTCTTCCTCTCTGGCCGCGCCTAGCTCCACACCAGAGCTCTTAATGAGTGATATACTGTGGAAAGGACTGTGAGCAACAGAAATATTTGTCAGGAATAAAAAATCCCACTTAGGATTTCTATTGTTACCATTAACCTTTTGCCTTTTGGAACAGTTGAACTTTGTCTAAACCTTGCTGCCTGCCTATCCGACCTGTGCAACAATGTTGCATTTTATTTTTGCGATCTTGACCGTGCGATAGTGAAGAATGAATGTGACGAGACTGACAGCTTCTCTGAGCCAGGGAAATTCATTTATCAGGATCACTATATTGGATATGGCCCCCAAAAAAGGCAATAGAAAAGGGTAAAACCAATGAAAATGCATAGTTTACTGTCAGTCCAGCTCCTTGATGTGATTGTGTCAGTTGGCTAGCTAGCAAAGGAGAAGTAGCTAGCTTGCCTGGCAGCCTTTTTTTGCTTAGAATGTCCATGCCAATAGAATGGAAAACCAGCCAGTTTGGCTAGCAACTTCAGAATATCAGAACTAATATCAGAATATCTGAACTTTTGACTGGACTATATCCTATGGTGGAAGGATGAAAAAAATGTACTAAAATAATGATCGAAAACATGTCATTAACCTTTTTATTTATTTATATATATATATATATATATATATACACACACACACACATATATACACACACACACACACACACACACACACATAATATATATATATATATATATATATATATATATATATATATATATATACATATATATACACACACACACATACATACATACAACAGTTTTATCTGAGCAATAAGGCCTTAGACCCAGGAATTATCATGAATAACACCCTCTTAAGAGCTGTTTCCTCGGCCCTTCCCTTCGCTTCACTTCAGTAGAGTCCATTAAAGCCTATAAAAGGGCATACAACACTAGTCTGTTTGAGCCTTCTGAATGAGACCCTGGTAGACCTTCTGCTAGGGGCAGGACAATACCAGTATCGCAATGCTCATTCGTATCACGGCAAAGAAAAACACAAAGTGATTTAACTTCTTTAGGAAAGCGGCCATAATGTCGGAAACACTCATTATGGTGTCATCCAGAACAACATACTTATTTGTCAAGTTATAATAAATAATATTTTACATACAGCATGTTTTTAAAGGACCAAATAGGTTGGTCTGTATCGTGTTTACATTTTTGCCATGGAAGATTTTTTGCTATGTTGGTATCGTCCCGGACCTACTTTCTGCAGTGAGGAAACATTTCGCCAAGGAAATTTACAGTGGTACAAATACTATGCAGCAGGTAGCCTCGAGGTTAGAGCGTTGGGCCAGAATCTGGTTTGAATCCCGAAGTTGAATTAATGTCATTGTGAATCCCAATTGGTCCAGGACAATGGTGATCCTGGACGCGACCCCACTCCCTGCGGGTGTCTCAGGGGGAGTTGGGATATGCAAGACAAATATTTCCATTACACACTTGCACCGATGAACACTTGTATACGTGTGTAAAAGGACAAATATAAGCATCCCCCAAAGTATTATTATATACTTAACTCTGTGCAGCAGTTCCCCCCCCTGGCAGCGAGACCACTCCACCTCCAGGTGCTCCAGGATAATTGGATAATGTATAAATGACTAGAATGTCCTCTACGGTTCCAGAAGCTTCCAGTCCACCAGCCAACTTTTTTTGCATCGTTTTCAAAACATTAAAAGCCCAAACTCAGCTCGAGTTGGATAATTTTGATATGTATAGGCTATTATATGTCTAATTCATGTCATTACAATTAACATTTTAAATGCATGATATATTCATAAGCTTAATGGCTCCCATGGTGATAGTAATCCATTGGCCCATTTTCATTCCATTCAAGACATTAATTTATGAATCATCTGCAAAGCTTAATATAGCATTTCACCCAGGGTGATATTCTTTATTGGTAAAGAACTACTGGTTCTTTACCAAAACCCCAATTCAAAAGACATGCTAAATGGTAACTCTCAACCCCAATTTCAGCCTTTGCCCAAACCCTTCAAATAATAATACATTTTAAAAAATGCGTTCAGATGAGAAGTTGGGGTGGGGGGGAATTGCTCATAAATATTCATTTTGGGGGTGGGTAAACAGTTGAACCTGACGGCAACAATTTCTTACTAAAGCATACTTACCAGAAGTCCACTGTCACGCTCTGATGATAAAATGATGTGCATCGAGAGCATATACAGCTCGACAGTTAGCGCACAGCGGTAAGGCGGCGAGTTCTTTACATCTATTGCCACTTGTGGTGTAAGTCTGAATCCACCACGGGGCACCTCAATCTTTGAACTGTGGACTCACATTTAACGTGGTAACATGTTGGGAAGAAAAGTGCAATCATCACCTTGAAAATGAAGATAAGGGTCCTCAATTCCATCCAACCAGCATTTCAGTATTTACGCAGAAGCTCTTCTTCCAATTGTCAAATTAACTCACAGATTGGTCTTGGGTACTGTATAAAAACTACTACAAGGGCGACCCCTCTCACAGGAATGATTTCACTTTTCAGAATTATAAGTGTGTGGGCACGACATTATTATTGTAAGTAAATTATAAAAAGTCATTTAAAAAAAGATCTGCCCTGATCTGTGGGATTAGAACTCAACCATTAAAGTATGACCCAACTGTCTTAGCAGACTGCGACAACAAGTCATAGCAGGTAGAAAAAAATACTACGAGTTGACATGACACCATTGTCATCTATTTCTTGTCACGATGGATGTAGCTACAAATAAAACCTATTATCCTCATAACCTAAGTGTGTTTTTTTCTTCGTAAAAGCACATTAGAAGTGTATGAAACAGAAAGCAAAAACATTGAATTTGGTCATATGTGGGAATATGGCTTACTGCTTTTAGAATTTTGTGTAATGTCAGTAGTCTACTCAAGAAAGCATGCAAAATATGTTGGCACACTCCACTTAACAAGAACATTTCCAAATAAGGAGCACCTGTCACCTGCTTTTATAGTAAACCTTGAGGAAGTACCACTCAGCACATCTAGAAAAGAGTGTATTTCATACCGAACCCTTACCTTGATATGATGTAATAGAACCTTCTGAAGGTGCCTTGACATCACGATTTCAATGGGAGAGTTGAACCGCTAGGGGCAAAGAGCACTACACTACTTAAAATACCTAAATATATCCCTTTTGACAAACTATCAAAATGAAGACCAGAATTGACGTCTCACTACAACTAAGCCTAAAACATCTGATTGTCGAAGATTTTTTTTGTTCATGAAAGTTACTCTTTGTGATTCCTCTCTCATTCTCTCCTCACTTATGCTCTACTCCCTTTCTCCATCTCTCTCAGTAATATTTCCTCCCTGTATCTCATCCTCCCTCTCTCCCCATTCCTCAGACATTCTTTTCTACCAGCAGCCCACGAGGCAGTCATGTGCAGCTGGCAGAGTGCCAGTGTTTACAGGGAGCAGCCAGTGGCCAATTAAACCGAGAGCCAGTTAATGTCCCATCCATCCATGTGTGTCCAGGTTTTCATTAGTCAGTAATAGTCAGCTTTTGGCCGATAAAAAAATTGAAACGTCGATAAACAAAATAGGTGCCACCCAATTGTCCAGAAGAAGAAAAAATCCCATTGCAAAATAATGCTTTGATGGAAACACTTTTGACTGGTCATGCTTATCGATTTGTAGGTTAATTTGCATAATTTAGTGAATATTAAATTGGTGTGTGTACATCATATTCATTATGTGTTTTATTTATCACACTCGTACAACATAAAGAGCCTTTGAGCGGAAAATCTGTCAGTGTGAGAGCTGCTGCTACAGCATTTCAAACAGCAAATGAATGCATAGGCAACGGAAGGCAGGCAACGTGCAAGCAACTTGCAAGGCAGGCAACTTGCGATGAGCTGGAGGCAGCATGCATTTGGAAAACATATGCCTAGTTGTTTGAAACCTGAACATTTTACTACATCCTATGAGGCATGCTTTACCTTGCGTCAAACTAGCCAAGCCAAAATCAGACTGCGGAGGCAATTATTTTATATAAACTTCCTTTCATTGTCCAGTAGCCAAAGGCACAATCCTAGTCATATTACATTTCTATTTTAGTCATTTAGCAGACACTCTTATTCAGAACGACTTACAGTAGCAATTAGGGTTAGGTACCTTGCTCAATCTATGCTAGTTGTTGCATATCCAACCTAGAATACGTGAACATCTATAAGTACCTAGGTTTCTGGCTAGACTGTAAACTCTCCTTCCAGACTCATATCAAACATCTCCAATCTAAAATCAAATCTAGAGTCGGCTTTCTAGTTCGCAACAAAGCCTCCTTCACTCACGCCGCCAAACTTACCCTAGTAAAACTGACTATCCTACCGATCATCAACTTCGGCGATGTCATCTACAAAATAGCTTCCAATACTGGCACTGTGATAAACTGGATGCAGTTTATCACAGTGCCATCCGTTTTGTTACTAAAGCACCTTATACCACCCACCACTGCGACCTGTATGCTCTAGTCAGCTGGCCCTCGCTACATATTCGTCGCCAGACCCACTGGCTCCAGGTCATCTACAAGTCCATGCTAGGTAAAGCTCCGCCTTATCTCAGTTCACTGGTCACGATGGCAACACCCACCCGTAGCACGCGCTCCAGCAGGTGTATCTCACTAATTATCCCTAAAGCCAACACCTCATTTGGCCACCTTTCCTTCCAGTTCTCTGCTGCCTGTGACTGGAACGAATTGCAAAAATCGCTGAAGTTGGAGACTTACCTCCCTCACCAACTTTAAACATCTGCTATCTGAGCAGCTAACCGATCGCTGCAGCTGTACATAGTCCATCGATAAATAGCCCACCTATTTCACCTACCTCATCCCCATACTGTTTTTATTTATTTACTTTTCTGCTCATTTGCACACCAGTATCTCTACCTGCACATGACCATCTGATCATTTATCACTCCAGTGTTTATCTGCTAAATTGTAATTATTTGCCTACCTCCTCATGCCTTTTGCACATAATGTATATAGACTCTTTTTTTTCTGTGTTATTGACTTGTTTATTGTTTACTCCATGTCTAACTCTGTGTTGTTATCTGTTCACACTGCTATGCTTTATCTTGGCCAGGTCGCAGTTGTAAATGAGAACTTGTTCTCAACTAGCCTACCTGGTTAAATAAAGGTGAAATATTTTTTTCAATAAAATTAGATCTGTCCTCTTTATAAATGTCTAATGGATATTTTCATCTGTCACGTGAAACCGCTAGCATGAGCGGTGCGTGTTTTCCCACTAATTGCATTACGGAACGAACATTTGTGCATAGCCTACTGCCTTGTGTGCATTGCTATGCTTAAAATGTGAACAAGCTAAACGTTCTGATCTGTAGCGTCAGACTCATTGTATTTTACTTTTCTTTTATGTAGCCTAGGCACACTGGTTGTATGAATTTGGGATCCATCGCCCCACAACTGTCCCAGAGTGTATGGAATAGGACCATTCGTTCACGCCAAGCTGACCAAGTAGATTGACATACAGTGCCTTGCGAAAGTATTCGGCCCCCTTGAACTTTGAGACCTTTTGCCACATTTCAGGCTTCAAACATAAAGATATAAAACTGTATTTTTTTGTGAAGAATCAACAACAAGTGGGACACAATCATGAAGTGGAACGACATTTATTGGATATTTCAAACTTTTTTAACAAATCAAAAACTGAAAAATTGGGCATGCAAAATTATTCAGCCCCTTTACTTTCAGTGCAGCAAACTCTCTCCAGAAGTTCAGTGAGGATCTCTGAATGATCCAATGTTGACCTAAATGACTAATGATGATAAATACAATCCACCTGTGTGTAATCAAGTCTCCGTATAAATGCACCTGCACTGTGATAGTCTCAAAGGTCCGTTAAAAGTGCAGAGAGCATCATGAAGAACAAGGAACACACCAGGCAGGTCCGAGATACTGTTGTGAAGAAGTTTAAAGCCGGATTTGGATACAAAAAAAATTCCCAAGCTTTAAACATCCCAAGGAGCACTGTGCAAGAGATAATATTGAAATGGAAGGAGTATCAGACCACTGCAAATCTACCAAGACCTGGCCGTCCCTCTAAACTTTCAGCTCATACAAGGAGAAGACTGATCAGAGATGCAGCCAAGAGGCCCATGATCACTCTGGATGAACTGCAGAGATCTACAGCTGAGGTGGGAGACTCTGTTCATAGGACAACAATCAGTATATTGCACAAATCTGGCCTTTATGGAAGAGTGGCAAGAAGAAAGCCATTTCTTAAAGATATCCATAAAAAGTGTTGTTTAAAGTTTGCCACAAGCCACCTGGGAGACACACCAAACATGTGGAAGAAGGTGCTCTGGTCAGATGAAACCAAAATTGAACTTTTTGGCAACAAAGCAAAACGTTATGTTTGGCGTAAAAGCAACACAGCTGAACACACCATCCCCACTGTCAAACATGGTGGTGGCAGCATCATGGTTTGGGCCTGCTTTTCTTCAGCAGGGACAGGGAAGATGGTTAAAATTGATGGGAAGATGGATGGAGCCAAATACAGGACCATTCTGGAAGAAAACCTGATGGAGTCCTGAGCTGAGACTGGGACGGAGATTTGTCTTCCAACAAGACAATGATCCAAAACGTAAAGCAAAATCTACAATGGAATGGTTCAAAAATAAACATATCCAGGTGTTAGAATGGCCAAGTCAAAGTCCAGACCTGAATCCAATCGAGAATCTGTGGAAAGAACTGAAAACTGCTGTTCACAAATGCTCTCCATCCAACCTCACTGAGCTCGAGCTGTTTTGCAAGGAGGAATGGGAAAAAATGTCAGTCTCTCGATGTGCAAAACTGATAGAGACATACCCCAAGCGACTTACAGCTGTAATCGCAGCAAAAGATGGCGCTACAAAGTATTAACTTAAGGGGGCTGAATAATTTTGCACGCCCAATCTTTCAGTTTTTGATTTGTTAGAAAAGTTTGAAATATCCAATAAATGTCGTTCCACTTTTTGATTGTGTCCCACTTGTTGTTGATTCTTCACAAAAAAATACAGTTTTATATCTTTATGTTTGAAGCCTGAAATGTGGCAAAAGGTCGCAAAGTTCAAGGGGGCCGAATACTTTCGCAAGGCACTGTACTGTAGGCTAGTGATTTTGCGGTTCGTGAGCTGAGGAAAAGTAAAATGTGGACACTTATTCTAACATCTTCAAAGCGCACATCAGAATTCGGTAAGAAGGACCACACATCATTGCACCCTTGACTTGTATTAATACGAATTACCATAATCTAAATGGGATTTCTGTCATTCTGAGCACTGTGAGTGGACACCATATGGGTCCCATAAATTTCTCAAATGTCTGGTAAATTGAAACGATGCCAGTCAAATATCCAGCGACACATGTTCCCAACTGAAACCCTGGTGCGTGTTTATCAGTCCGTCCAACCTGTCTGGGAGAACTGACACACCTGCTTCTCAGAACTACTGAAAAGCAACAGAGATATGGCCTGCATGAACATTATTATTATGTATGCCATTAAGCAGACGCTTTTATCTGAATGGACCTATGCGCTAATAATTTTTTTCATGTGGTGGCGTGAATCGAACTCACTACCAACTGATCTAGAGGACCACACTATGTAGCGAGTGTATTATCCAGGCCTGCAGAGTTACTGTACTGTTACTTTTACTGTTCAGTCTAAAAATCAACCTTCTCAGATCAGTCAGCTCAGCCTCAGCCAACCTGAGGCCAACACGAGAGGACAGGTTAAGTAGGGAGGACTAACTAAAACACTCCTTAACATATTTGAATCATTCAGAGGTAAAAGGCCATCCTCGAAGCACAGAGCTAGGGCTAGGCGGTATACTGTATTTCACTCTATACCAGTATTGATGCTTGGATGGGTTTGGGTTAATGCCAAATACAGAATTTGAATAATTATTCTATTTCCATGATTTCAACAGGTCAGCCAAATGTTTTAATCCTAAATTGATCTAAATTGCAAGTCAAATAACAATTGCAATATTTGGTCAAAATAATGCCTCGAATTTTATGCTCATATCGTGCGGGAAATGCAGAAATGAATGAAAATGCTGAAAAATCATTTTTGGTGGAAGTTTGAATAGTATAAAACAATCCTAATGGAGAAAACCCCAATGTAATCACTTACTACTGAAAAAGCTAACAGAGAATTTGTATTACACTGAACAAACAAATGAATGCAACATGTAAAGTGTTACTACCATGTTTCATGAGCTGAAATAAAACATGTTCCAAATGCACAAAAAGCTTATTTCTCAAATTTTTCACAAATGTATTTACATCCCTGTTAGTGAGCATTTCTTTTGCCAAGATTTGCCAAGATTATCCATCCACCTGACAGGTGTGGCATATCAAGAAGCTGATTCAACAGCATGATCATTACACAGGTGCACCTTGTGCCGGGGCCAATAAAAGGCAACTCTAAAATGTGCGGTTTTGTCACAACACAATGCCACAATGTCTCAAGTTGAGGGAGCGCGCAATTGGCATGCTGACTGCAGAAATGTCTACCAGAGCTGTTACCAGAGAATGTAACGTTCATTTCTCTACCATAAGCCGCCTCAAACGTAATTTTATAAAATTTGGCAGTACGTCCAACCGGCCTCCCAACCTCAGACCACATGTACGGCGTCGTGTGGGCGAGCAGTTTGTGGATGTCAACGTTGTGAACAGAGTGCCCCATGGTGGCAGTGCGGTTACGGTACGGGCAGGCATAAGCTACGGACAACGAACTAAAATGCATTTTATCAATGGCAATGATGGCAATACCATGATGAGATCCTGAGGCCCACTGTGACACACATTTTGAATGTATCTGTGACCAACGGACACATCTGTATTCCCAGTGTTATGAAATCCATAAATTAGGGCATAATTTATTTATTTAAATCGACTAATTTACTCAGTAAAATCTTTGAAGTTGTTTCATGTTGCGTTTACATTTTTGTTATTATTTCACAACATAAAATAACAAATTTCCATTTTATTTTTATAAATATGATAATACTTTGGCCATATGGACCAGCCCTACAAAGGTGAAAATAATTCACAGGGGAAATTGAATATGGATACGATTCATTATCGATGAATGTGGAGCTCTGGTTGCCCAATGCCATGGACTAGTTTTTTGTCTGTTTCTTGGTGTATTCTATGAGCCACCGCGTTGACACTGGTTTGTGCGGAGGATAGCTGTGTTTGTTGATGGGCCATTTAGTACTGAAATCATCATCACTGCCTGCATCATTAAAAATCTCAGTTTAATGAGTCTCTGAAAGACTGCCCACACAGCCCACAGTCTGACCCCACGCTTTATGTATTTTGTATCATTTTATATGCTGAGGACTTATCGTCTTTAAAAAACATGGAGGGGAAATGGTGTTACTTCAGAGTCTGAGCATCTGTACACACACACACTGCAGAGAAGTCAGCACACAGCTAAACAGAGACCCCCAGAGGCCAAGGCTGGCACAGCACGTGTATCAAACCGAGGAAGAGAGCAGCAGGGACGAGCAGGTGGAGGAAGGAAATAAAATTGAGAACTACAGAGAATGAATGCACGAGAGAAATACAGTGCCCTTAGAAATATTCATACCCCTTGACTTAATCCACATTTTGTTGTGTTACAGCCTGAATTCAAAATGAATTAAATGTTTTTTTTTTCATGTATCACACTACACACAATACCCCACAATGACAAAGTGAAAACATGTTTTTAGAAACTTGAGCAAATTTCCTGAAAACGAAACAGAAATATCTAATTTACATAAGTATTCACACCCCGAAGTCAATACATGTTAGATTCACCGTTAGCAGCGATTAAAGCTGAGAGTCGTTCTGGGTAAGTCTCTAAGAGCTTTGCACACCTGGATGGTACAATATTTGCACACCTGGATGGTACAATATTTGCACGTTCTTTTAAAAAATTCTTCAAGTGCCGTCAAGTTCGTCGTTGATCATAACTGGACAGCCATTCCAATGTCGCGCAATAGATTTAAAAGCTGATTTAAGTCAAAACTGTAACTAGGCCACTCAGGAACATTCAATGTCATCTTAGTAAACAACTCCAGTGTATAGAGAGAGATACAGAAAAAGAGAGAGAGACTCACCTTTAAGGGAGTGTTTCACCTTTAAGCCATGTTCTCCCGAACCACAACAGGGTTGGTACATCCTGGTACACCGCAAGCCTGTATCTTTGTAGTGACTGGGTGTATTGATTAGAGGTCAACCGATTAATTAATGGCTGATTAATTAAGACAGATTTCAAGTTTTCATAACAATCGGAAATCAGTATTTTTGGGCGCCGATTTTAAAATATTTTTTTATACCTTTATTTAACTAAGCAGGTCAGTTAAGAACACATTCTTAGTTTCAATGACGGCCTAGGAACGGTGAGTTAACTGCCTCGTTCAGGGGCAGAACGACAGATTTCACCTTGTCAGCTCAGGGGATCCAATCTTGCAGCCTTACAGTTAACTAGTCCTACGCAATAACGACCTGCCTCTCTCTCGTTGCACTCCACAAGGAGACTACTGCCTGTTACGCGAATGCAGTAAGCCAAGGTAAGTTGTTAGCTAGCATTAAACTTATATTATAAAAAACAATCATAATCACTAGTTAACTACACATGGTTGATGATATTACTAGATATTATCTGGCGTGTCCTGCGTTGCATATAATCTGACTGAGCATACAAGTATCTAAGTATCTGACTGAGCGGTGGTAGGCAGAAGCAGGCGCGTAAACATTCATTCAAACAGCACTTTTGTGCGTTTTGCCAGCAGCTCTTCGCTGTGCGTCAAGCATTGCGCTGTTTATGACTTCAAGCCTATCAACTCCCGAGATGAAGCTGGTGTAACCGAAGTGGAATGGCTAGCTAGTTAGCGCGCGCTAATAGCGTTTCAAACGTCACTCGCTCTGAGCCTTCTAGTAGGTGTTCCCCTTGCCCTGCATGGGTAACGCTGCTTTGATGGTGGCTGTCGTTGTGTTGCTGGTTCGAGCCCAGGGAGGAGCGAGGAGAGGGACGGAAGCTATACTGTTACATTGGCAATACTAAAGTGCCTATAAGAACACCCAATATTCAAAGGTTAATGAAATACAAATGGTATAGAGGGAAATAGTCCTATAATTCCTATAATAACTACAACTACCAACCTCTTACCTGGGAATATTGAAGACTCATGTTAAAAGGAACCACCAGCTTTCATATGTTCTCATGTTCTGAGCAAGGAACTGAAACGTTAGCTTTCTTACATAGGACATATTGCACTTTTACTTTCTTCTCCAACACTTTGTTTTTGCATTATTTAAACCAAATTGAACGTTTCATTATTTACTGAGGCTAAATTGATTTTATTGATGTATTATATTAAGTTAAAATAAGTGTTCATTCAGTATTGTTTTAATTGTCATTATTACAAATAAATAAATAAAAATAAAAATACCGATTAATCGGTATCGATTGGTCCTCCAATAATCGGTATCGTTATCGGCATTGAAAAATCATAATCGGTCGACCTCTAGTATTGATACATCATCCAAAGTGTAATTAATAACTTCACCATGCGCAAAGGGATATTCAATGTCCGCTTTTTATTTTTATCCATCTAGGTGCCCTTCTTTGCGAAGCATTGGAAAACCTCCCTGGTCTTTGTGGTTGAATCTGTGTTTGAAATCCACTGCTCGACTGAGGTACCTTGCAGATAATTGTATGTGTGGGTTACATAGATGTAGTCATAAGGCTTGACATAACAAAGGGGTTGAATACTTATTGACTTGAGACATTTCAGATTTCCATTTTTTTGTATATTTGTAAATATTTCATTTTGACATTATTGTGGGTAGGCCAGTGACACAAAATCTCTATTTAATCCATTTTAAATTCAGGCTGTAACACAAAAATGTGGAAAAAGTTAAGGGGTGTGAATACTTTCTGAAGGCACTAAGTGTTTAGACTCACAAAGAGAGGAAAAAATTAAAAGGGAAAGTAAAGAAAAAGGGAAAGTGGAGAGAGAAAAAAAAGAGGGAGAGAACGAGATGTTGCGACAGGCGTCCTTACGTCTTGAAACAGTCGTTTGTCCTGGGCCAGGCGCTTGGAGGCCAGGGTCTTGGTGACGTGGTAGAAGGTGAGTAGAGCCCTGTGCTGCTGCAGCCCATCCTGACCCTTCACTGACTCAAGCAGGATGGGTATCAGCTCTGGCCACTGGCGGGGACAGTCCAGACGAGCCACCTTGGCTATCAGCACTGCTATCTGGGTGGCTATCTGGTCATACAGGAAACATATACAATAGGTTAGAATAATTAATAATTAATAAACATTATTAGAATAATATCAGGAATGTTTTCGGATATCCGGATAGTCAAAACACATGCATTAAAGAAAACATTTTTGTGCAACTTCAAATGGGTGCTTGCTCTCTGCTTGTTGTTTCAGCACAGACAAGTGGGGGAGGGGCACAAGAGGAGCAGGTGTGTCCGACATGGACGGAGAAAGAGAGAAAGTAGCCAAACTGACTCGCAAAAGTTAAGAGTTGTTGCTGCTATAGGTTATCTATAATCTCATCTGGTAGTGTCTGTCTTGACTGCATCAAATCGATATAAGCTAGCTAGCTACACTAGCCAACTAAATTAGTTAGTCAGCTAGCTAGTCAGCAAGGCTAATTGAGGCGATTTTGCTGTGCTCCACGCGTCCTTGTCTACAACAACTAACCAACCAATGCATATCTATATTCGCAGTCATGTGAAAGACATAGATTAGGGCCTATTGAAATTATTTAAATTGACTGCTTTCCTTATATGAACTGCAACTCCGTGAAATCTTTGAAATTGTTACATGTTATGTTTATATTTTTGATTAGTGTATAAAAATCACGATCTGCCTGGTAAACACTAGTTCCTAACTTTTAAAATAACTGGGCTCTCCCATGATTACTGTAGATATGGAACACCGGCAGCAGACACACTGGCGCGTGGCTACTAAGACACACCATGTTCGATCAGCAGAGCAAACCGTTTCCAGTTAGCAGCAGCTCAGTGCTAGTATGTTTGAATAGCCATTACGTTATCCGGTTTGCCAGCATGCTGATGAAGTTGTACTGCACCAAAGTTATGGGACTGTTGTCCAAAATACTGACAAATAATCACAAAAATCCTTAGCTAGATGGCTGGTGCACTCGAATGAGTGGATAAGCCACTGGGAGTAAACGGATATAGGACTGCACTTTGGTCAAAGAGTGATGACAGACACAGAAGCCCAGTCAAGGATTTTAATGATGCAACAGAGTATACATGTAGCTGCTTCAGAGTATACATGTAGCTGCTTCAACAAAGTACTGAGTAAAGGGTATGAATACTTATGTAAATGCAATTTTTTTTATTATAAAAAATTCCAAACATTTCTAAAAAGCAGTTTTTGCTTTGTCATTGTGGGAATTTGACATTTGAGAAACCTGAATAAACGTCTAATTCTGGCGTGAGACAGAGCTGGTAGGTTCTACATGCATTGTCTTAACTTCTTTGTGACGGGGCAGTATTTTCACGTCCGGATGAAATGCATGCCCAAATTCAACTGCCTGCTACTCATCCACAGAAGATAAGACATGCATATTATTAGTATATTTGGATAGAAAACTGAAGTTTCTAAAACTGTTTGAATCATGTATGTGAGTATAACAGAACTTATTTAGCAGGCGAAACCCAGAGGACAAACCATTCAGATTTATTTTATTTTTATTTTTTGGGGTTCACTCTCTTTTCAATGGTCTTTTCATTGGGAATCCAGATTTCTAAGGGACCTTCTTGCAGTTCCTATCGCTTCCACTGGATGTCAACAGTCTTTAGAAATTGTTTAAGGTTATTCCTTTGTGTAATGGACAAGTATGGCCATCTTGAACGAGGGTCACTTGAAGTGTACTGTTAGATAGAGGCGCGTGACCAGAAAGCATGCTTCAGTTTGTTTTCTTCCTGTATTGAACACAGATCACCCCGTCTTCAATTGTATCTATTTTTTAAGTTAAAAAATACCTAAAAGTTGTATTACAAAAGTAGTTTGAAATGTTTTGGCAACGTTTACAGGTAACTTTTGAGATATTTTGTAGTCACGTTGCTCAAGTTGGAACCGGTGTTTTTCTGGATCAAACGCGCCAAATAAATGGACATTTTGGATATATATCGACGGAATGAATCTAACAAAAAGGACCATTTGTGATGTTTATGGGACATATTGGAGTGCCAACAAAAGCAGCTCGTCAAAGGTAAGGCATGAATTATATTTTTTATTTCTGCGTTTTGTGTCGCGCCTGCAGAGTTGAAATATGCTTTCTCTCTTTTGTTTACGGAGGTGCTATCCTCAGATAATAGCATCGTTTGCTTTCGCCGAAAAAACTTTTTGAAACCTGACGTGTTGGCTGGATTCACAAGTGTAGCTTTAATTTGCTATCTTGCATGTGTAATTTAATGAACGTTTGATTTTTATAGTAATTGATTTGGCTTTTGGCCAGGTGGGACGCTATATCCCAGACGCTAGCGTCCCACATATCCCAGAGAGGTTAAACACTTCGAATTAATCATCACCTTAGAAAGCGCTGTCCATTTCATTGCGTTTGGCTTTCAAAGAACATTCACAATTACCATGTTTTCCACTCAGTTTCAAACAGTTGTTGAACTTTTTCTTCAAATTGATCATCACAGTGAGGTCAAAAAATGTAGCCTAACTGAGTTTTAAAAGCATGCTAATGTTTTGATATGTGTTTGATGTGATTTTCAATTGCATTTGCATCGATGTCAGAGTGGTTGGAGGGACAACTCCCCCACTGTTTCCAGGCAGCAAGCCGTTTCGGGCAGGCCAAACGACTACTACAGGACCATCCAGGTGTGAAGCATGGACTGCGATTCCCGGCCCGTCTATGGCTTTCTCATGATGTTAAAAACTACACATTTGATTCTCCGGATGAGGGTATGGCTCACATTCAACGTCACATCAAGAAGTCTTGAATTTGCCCATAGATCAGCAACTGTTGCTTGCAAACTGTGGATAGTAAGTAAGTAGCCCACCTGTGGTACAACTATGTTTAGTGAAAACGTACTATTCTTGTACAGTTGGGGAGTTGGCGAGCCCACTCAAGCTCATTTGATATCATCTAGTGTGCTTGCCTTACAAGCATTCAGTCAGCATTCAGTCTAATTTAGTTTTACTTAACTCCTTTGTTTCCAGGATGTCTCATTCACCTATTTGTTTGTTTACATAGTGCCTCAGAGACTCAAAGTATTTTTGGTTATTGGTTCACTGCATCCGTTTATACCGACCCAGTAAACAGAAAATGTTCTGAGGCTACACGTTTTTGGGGGTCTTCGCTTCAATTTTAAAGGTTTTGAATGTCATTTATGCCCAGCAAACTTTCAACATTGCACACACATTTTTGGGGTCTTGGCTGTAAGTTGTCTTATTGTCCAACCAGACAATTATTATTGTTTAATCGTCTTACTACGATTTGCCTACATCAAATTAGGTTTTTGGTTGAGAGCCTTGATACATTTGATTTATTTTCTCTCTCAATGCCTGTTATAAGACTGGGAATATAATTATATTATCTACAAGTGGTACTTTTGTAATTACGATTGTGCACTCTCTTTTTTTCTCTTTTTGCTGCTTGATCCACTAACACAAAACACGACTTTAAAGAGCGGGACTGTGGGTTTGGGTTTAACACCGCACTCTCACAGACATACTGTGCCAAGAACATGTTCTATTTAGGCTTGTACCTCATTTGGGGAGGAATTGTTTGGGATCGGGGAGATGGTTGTGGGGAGGAAGGAGGTTGAATTGTTCAGTTCTAATGTTATCATTGTCTTTTTAGTTGTTTTTTTTAGACAGGTTATTCTAGGGTTTTTGGGTATTCATTTGCTTTTCCACTCTATGCTCTAATCACAGGGTTGTAGAACAGGAGTGCTCAGGGTGGCCGAAATAATATGATCGGGTACATTTCGTGGAACATCAAAGAGGCTAACAACCCTGTGAAGCATAAGAGGGTGCGGACACACTTAAAGGGTTTGAACGCAAATGTTGCATTTCTACAAGAGACTCACTTGAGGACTGGTGAGCACTTTAGGATGCGTAGGGACTGGGTTGGACAAGTGTTCCACTCTAACTTTCATAGTAAATCAAGAGGTGCTGCCATTTTGGTGCTGCCATTATCGTCCTTAGGGACGATACGTCATAGTAACTGGTAAACTGTTTTCTACCCCTCTTGTTTTGGCTCGTCATTATGCTCCCAATAGGGAGTTTAATTTCTTCCTTTTTTCTGCTAAACCCAATTTTGATTCCCATTTGTTGATTTTAGGGGGGGGGGGGATGTCAACTGTACAATGTCCCCAGTTCTTGACAAGTCCTCACAAAGAACTACAGGCCTATCTAGATGTGCCCTACTTATTCAATAATTTCTTCAGAAATATGCTATGTTTGAGGCCTGGTGTTTCCTACACCCTACAGATAGACAATATTCCTTTTTTTCTCATGTTCATCAAACATACTCCCACACTGATTACTTATTTTTGGACAAAAAACGTCTGCCTTCGGAGGTGTACTTATGAGAGTATTTTTACTTCTGACCATTCACCATGAATGCTTGAACTAGATTTTCCCCAGCGACCTCCTGTTTTATCAATGGCGTTTTAACCCCTTTTTACTCTCAGCTAAGGAGTTTGTCAATTTCATTTCTGCTGAAATCACCTTATTCCTAGAAAGTAATTAAACGCCAGGTACAGTTGAAGTCAGAAGTTGACATACACTTATGTTGGAGTCATTAAAACTTGTTTTTCAACCACTTCATTAATTTCTTGTTAACAAACTATAGTTTTGGCAAAACTATAGTTTTGGCATGCTACTTTGTGCATGACAAGTCATTTTTCCAACAATTGTTGACAGACCAATTATTTCTCTGTGTCAGAAGTTTACATACACTAAGTTGACTGTGCCTTTAAACAGCTTGGAAAATTTCAGAAAATGTCATGGCTTTAGAAGCTTCTGATAGGCTAATTGACATCATTTGAGTCATTTGAGTCATTTGGAGGTTTACCTGTGGATATATTTCAAGGCCTACCTTCAAACTAAGTTCCTCTTTGCTTGACATCATGGGAAAATCAAAAGAAATCAGCAAAGACCTCTTACAATTTTTTTTAGACCTCCACAAGTCTGGTTCATTCTTGGAGGCAATTTCCAAATGCCTGAAGGTACCACGTTCATCTGTACAAACAATAGTACACAAGTATAAACACCATGGGACCGCGCAGCCATCATACCGCTCAGGAAGGAGACGTGTTCTGTCTCCTAGAGATGAACATACTTTGGTACGAAAAGTGCAAATCAATCCCTGAACAACAGCAAAGGACATTGTGAACATGCTGGAGGAAATAGGTACAAAAGTATCTATAGCCACAGTAAAACGAGACCTGAGCGAAGCCATAGCTACATTGGATGAGAAGTATGCTACAGAACCTTCCTCTGATCTACATTTTTATTTTATTTATTTTACCTTTATTTAACCAGGTAGGCAAGTTGAGAACAAGTTCTCATTTACAATTGCGACCTGGCCAAGATAAAGCAAAGCAGTTCGACAGATACAACAACACAGAGTTACACATGGAGTAAAACAAACATACAGTCAATAATAAAGTATAAACAAGTCTATATACAATGTGAGCAAATGACGTGAGAAGGGAGGTAAAGGCAAAAAAGGCCTTGGTGGCAAGGTAAATACAATATAGCAAGTAAAACACTGGAATGGTAGTTTTGCAATGGAAGAATGTGCAAAGTAGAAATAAAAATAATGGGGTGCAAAGGAGCAAAATAAATAAATTAATTAAATACAGTTGGGAAGGAGGTAGTTGATAGGGCTAAATTATAGGTGGGCTATGTACAGGTGCAGTAATCTGTGAGCTGCTCTGACAGTTGGTGCTTAAAGCTAGTGAGGAAGATAAGTGTTTCCAGTTTCAGAGATTTTTGTAGTTCGTTCCAGTCATTGGCAGCAGAGAACTGGAAAGAGAGGCGGCCAAAGAAAGAATTGGTTTTGGGGGTGACTAGAGCGATATACCTGCTGGAGCGTGTGCTACAGGTGGGAGATGCTATGGTGACCAGCGAGCTGAGATAAGGGGGGACTTTACCTAGCAGGGTCTTGTAGATGACATGGAGCCAGTGGGTTTGGCGACGAGTATGAAGCGAGGGCCAGCCAACGAGAGCGTACAGGTCGCAATGGTGGGTAGTATATGGGGCATAAAGAGCGCCAACTACTCCAATCTGAATTTGATGAGCTTTCTACCAGGCAAGCTGAACAATTACTCTTGCGAGAGCGTATGTATACAGTGTATGAACAAGGCCAGTAAACTTCTTGCACATCAAATCCGTAAATATGAGGCCTCACGTTTAATCCCACAAATAAGGACCCTGTCTGGTGCCACCACAGTTATACATAAAGAGATGAATGATCCATTCAAACAATTTTACTCTGCGCTATACACCTCTGAATCTCCTCAAAACCATTTGCTGATTGATTCATTCTTTAATGGTCTGAATATGCCTTCAATTGATACAGACTCCCACGACTGTTTCGAAGAATTTACACCTGAGGAGATTGCAACGTTTATTAACGTGCACTGTCCCTGTAAAAATTACATAAACAGCAGTGTCCGCAATGAAAAATGGTAAATCACCGGGTCTGTACGGATTTCCAGAATAATTTTACAGGACGTTTTCTGGTCTGCTTAGCCTATTCTTGTCTCGATTATTTGCAGAGTGCCTTAATACATCAAAGCTACCGCCTAGTCTCATCAGGCTTCAATTTCATTACTATTAAATTAAAAACAAAGACCCCCTGGAATGTGGATCCTATCGCCCAGTCTCGCTTTTAAATTGTGATTACAAAATCTTAGCCATGCTCTTAGCCATCCGTATGGAAGGCTTGCTGCACAAAGTAATACACTCTGACCAGACTGGCTTTGTGAGAAATAGGCATTTGAATTTACTGTAATTCCCAGCGTCGGGGGACCCGGAGGTGGTGGTCTCACTCGATGAGGAAAAAGCTTTTGACCGCGTTGAGTGGGACTACCTAACATCTGCCCTTTATAGATTTGACTTTGGCTCCAAATTCATTGCATGGATAAAGATTCTTTATTTTTCTCCTATGGCTTCGGGACGGGCTATCAACTTGTCCTCTGACTATTTTCCCTTGCACTGTGGATCCAGACAGGGTTGTCCACTCTCCCCCTTGTTGTTTGCTTTGGTAATCAAGCCCCTCACCGTCGCACTGCGCTCTAATGATGCCGTTCAAGGTATAATCAAGACGGGCTTAGAGCAGAAAGTCTCTATATGCTGCCAACCCTGATACCTCATTGCCACGTGTCTTGTCTGTTCTTAAAAAGTTTGGATCAATCTCAGGGTACAAGCTGACTCTAGGCAAGAGTGAGCTTTTTCCTGTAAATAAGGCTCTTTTACAAGCTTTCAGTTTAGGATTGTCTGGGATCAATTCACCTACTTGGGAGTTAAAGTAAAAAGGAAATGTTAAAATTTGTTTAAGGAAAACCTTGTTGCTCTAGCAGACAGTTTGAAACCATCTTTAACTTTTTGGAATTCGCTACCTCTTTCCCTTATTGGAATGATTAATGTCATTAAAATGAATGTGTTGCCCAAACTTTTATATTTATTTCAATGTTTGACCATTTTTATTCCAAAATCTTTTTTTAATTCACTGGATCAAACATTCATGTATTTTATTTGGGATGGCAAGGTACCACAGATTGGTAGAAAACATTTACAGAAACTAATGCATTGGGTGGTTTAGGTCGCCCAAATGTTCAGGCATACTATTGGGCTGCAAATTTCAGAGCCCTTTTGTGCTGAGGGTAGACTGATCCTACTGGCCCTAGACCACTCTGGGTCCAGATAGAGTTTGGAGCACTTTCTTGTGTGTTGTGCTCGTCTCTCCCAGTGTACCTTGGCAAAAGGTGTGTCAACCCAATAGTAAAGCAGTCTCTTAAAATTTGGAATCAGTTCTGTTTAGCCTTTAGCTTCTGAGGCTTTTCTCTATCAGGCCCAAACAATCAGAATTTTTTTTCCCCTCCATCTTTAAATAATGGAGCTTTTCGCATCTGCCACTCACTAAGCCTCTCCTCACTGGCCCAATTATTATTTGATGATACATTTGCCTCTTTTGCTCACCTACAGGAAAAGTTCAACCTCCCCCAATCCCACTTTTCCCCCTATCTCCAGACTAGGAACTTTGTCAGTGCTAACACACCTGAATCTTTGAGCTAAACTAGCTTCCTAGGGGCGCAAATTCTCATATATATGCAAATCATTAATGACTTACAGAACCCTTCTTTTGTGCCTTTAAAGACTCCTCTTTTAGCACTAGCCTCATTCAATTCAAGATGGTTCACCGGATCCACTGGTTCGGGGAAAAACACTCTCTGATTTTGATCCCGTGTCCGATGTAAAACGGAACCAGCCATGTGTATCATGTGTTTTGGGGCCGTCACAAACTGTCAGGTTTCTGGGAATTAATATGATTAATGTGACTTCTGGAAGCCTTGTTCATCTTGCCCTGTAAAACACTAAAATGTGAGCTTGTTTTGCCCTGTTTTCTATTTTGTTTATGCTTACAAAAAAAACTTTTTTTAATAAAGCATTTTAAACTTTATTTTTGGTTCAGTGGATGCTTGGTTTGTGGCCATGACTATCTGAGTGTGAGTGGTTGCATTTCTCCACGCCTATCCCTTGTCTGTTTACAAGAACAAAGGTGAGGTGTCCGCTCTGTCCCTGTACTACAGATGCCCTTTAACCTTTGTAGCCTACTGCCCGGTGTGTTTAACTTGTCTAAAGTACGGTATCTTTATAGCTAATCTTTTTTATTTTTATTTTTTCTAGTTGAGTATATTATTTATATTGTTTTGTGTTGTCTGGTGTGTAAAACTGAATAAACAGAGTATAAAAAAAAAAGTTCCTTGGTGTCCACGTCATTAAGGACCTATCATGGTCCATACATACGAACAAAGTTGTGAAGAGTGCACCACAAAGGAGGCATCCCCGTAAGGTCAGATTCCAACTGTTTGGAATCTGACCGCAAGGTGATACAGAGAGAAGTGTGTACAGCCCAGTACATCACTGGGGCCAAGCTCCCTGCCATCCAGAACCTCTATACCAGGCGGTGTCAGAGGAATGCTCTAAAAATATGGAAAGACACCAGCCACACAAGTCATTCACTGTTCTCTCGGCTACCGCATGGCAAGCGGTACCGATACACCAAGTCTGGAACCAACAGGACCCTGAACAGCTTCTACCCCCAAGCCATAAGACTGCTAAATAGTCAACCAAATAGTCCGGGTAGCTATCTGCATTTACCCTTTTTACCTCAACTACCTCGTACCCCTGCACATCGACTCGGTACTGGTACACCGTGCACAGTATTCAGACTCCTTGACTTTTCCACATAACGTTATTCTAAAATGTACACAAATATTTTTCTTTATCAATCTACACACAATAGCCCATAATGACAAAGCAAAAACAAAAATAAATATGACATTTACATAACTATTCAGACCCTTTACTCAGTACTTTGTTGAAGCACCTTTGGCAGCGATTACAGCTGAGTCTTCTTGAGTATAACGCTACAATCTTGGCACACCTGTATTTGGGGAGTTTCTCTCATTCCTCTCTGCAGATCCTCTCAAGCTCTGTCAGGTTGGATAGGGAGCGTAGCTGCACAGCTATTTTCAGGTTTCTCCGGAAATGTTAGATCAAGTCCGGGATCTGGATGGGCCTCTCAACGACATTCAGAGAATTGTCCCAAAGCCACTCCTGCGTTGTCTTGGCTTTGTGATTTGGGTGATTGTCCTGTTGGAAGGTGAACTTCACCCCAGTCGGAAGTCCTGGGCGCTCTGGAACAGATTTTCATCTAGGATCTCTCTGTACTTATCTCAATCCTGACTAGTCTCCCAGTCACTGCCACTGAAAAACATCCCCACAGCATGAGGCTGCCACCACCATGCCTCTCCGTTGTGATGGTGCCAGGTTTGCGCCAGATGTGACACTTGCCATTCAGGACATAGAGTTCGATCTTGGTTTTATCAGACCAGAGAATCTTGTTTCTCATGGTCAGAGTCCTTTAGGTGCCTTTTGGCAAACTCCAAGCAGGCTGTCATGTGCCTTTTACTGAGGAGTGGCTTCCGTCTGGCCACTCTATCGTAAAGGCCTGATTTAGTGGAGTGCTGCAGAGATGTGAGAATATTCCAAAAGGACAACCATCTCCACAGAGGAACTATGGTCTAAGCTCTATTAGAGTGAGGATCATGTTCTTGGTCACCTCCACGACCAAGGCGCTTCTCCCCCGATTGCTCAGTTTGGCTGTATGGCCAGCTCTAGGAAGAGTCTCATTCCATTTAAGAATGATGGAGGCCACTGTTTTCTTGGGGACCTTCAATGCTACAGACATTTTTTGGCACCCTTCCCCAGATCTGTGCCACAACACAATCCTATTCTGAGCTCGACGGACAATTACTTTGACCTCATTACTTTTTTTGCTCAAACTTCCCCTGTAAACTTTTGGACCTTATATAGACAGGAGTGTACATTTCCAAATCATGTCCAATCAACTGAATTTACCACAGGTGGACTCCAATAAAGTTGTAGAAACATCTCAAGGATGATCAATGGAAACAGGATTCACCTGAGCTCAATTTGTATTAATAGCAAAGGGTCTGAATGTTTATGTAAAATAAGGTAGGTTTTTTATTTACATTTGGGGGAAAAAAATATAACTATTTTCAATCATTATGGGGTATTGTGTTTAGATTGCTGAGGATTTTAAATTTATTTAATCCATTTTAGAATTAGGCCGTAACGTAACAAAATGTGGAAAAGGTCAAGGGGTCTGAATACTTTCCGAAGGCACTGTATATAGCCAAGTTATTGTTTTCATTATTACGTGTTATTACTTTCCTATTATTTATCCATTTCCTTTCTCTCTGCGTTGTTGGGAAGGGCCCGTAAGGAAGCATTTCATCTGTTGTTTACGAAGCATGTGAGAAATAACATTTGATATCTTGCTAGGGACTGAATATGGGCCAATAAGCTTCTGTAAGAAGTGTCACTGCACTGACTGCACAGATGGCAATAAATCTCAATCGTATTTGTATGTGAAGATAATTGGTGTGATCGGGCAAAACTCACTTATCTGCATTACAGTCATAGCAGAGGGAGAACAGGGACATTGATCAAGATGCATTATGGCAAGCTGAGTGTTCTCTTCATTTTGGATTTTTGCTTGTGCATGCATGCAGCACACTCTCTCTGAGGCATTTGGTGGTGATGTGTCATAAGGTTACACTATATGCAGCCTTAGGGGGAGATTAACTCTAGACCGCACACACATCATTGGATCACGGCAGATTGCTGACCGAGTCAACCTCCTTTCCAGAGGGGTGACAGAGAGAGGAAGAGACAGGTGAGACACAAGGGGCTAGAATGGCTGAAATGCTCTCCATTTGAACACAGACAGCCACTGCTACTAGTAGAGAGGTATCCCTAGGTAGGGGTCCCTGTTGACGTATGGCCACTTCTCCAAGACAGAGCCAAATGGACATACTGGAAAGCTGTTTGGGAGTGTTCTACTTAGTGATGGTTGTCGATGAAATAATGCTCCCCCGAAAGGGACAAGTCATTGGTTGACAGCTCACGCAAAAAATGACTGACCTGGTTGACGGGCTCGTTGAAGTTGGTGATCAGGCCAGCTCGCAGCGACGTCTTCTCATCTTCTGACAGAGCACTGGACGGACACACACACACAGAACTAGGTTACAAAATAATGCCAAACATCAACGCAAACATCTTTTCAATACTCAATATCCATTTTGAATTAGTTGACTGCTTCAAATGTGTTATCAGAAACGCTCTCCACTCTGATGGAATTGTTTGAGGCCTCAATATGCCAGAGGAAAGGAGGGGGAGGCACATTGACCGTGTGCAATTCCTGTCAAATATCACCATCTGCTTCTTTAGTGAGGCGGTCAGCGAGAATGACCCTAGTATTATTACATTTCCACACCCTTCCATTTGAGAGGGAGAGGAAAGCCATGGCATTATCAACTGCCTGACACAGCACCCAGCTGATATCCTGTGAGAGACGCCTTCTGCTTTGAATCCAATTTCCCCAGGGAGAGAGCTAGCGCCACAGCGTAGGCTTTAATATAGAGGGCTGATACGACATGAAGATGACAGAGAGCAGCAGTGAGGGATAGCTCTGTCCCTGTATGAAGCTATTGTATACACTGTCCCGGGCTAACACTAGAACTGCTAAAGCAGTCATTTTGACTGCTCATAAATTAAACATTTTTAAAGTCATACCCTCCTCCGTTCTTGACTATTCCTAAATAAGTCTATATAACACTGTCGTTGTTAGAATTTTAAATATCACAAACATAACTGGGGTTTTAACCAGTTTTAGGAGGGCATGTCATTTTTTGAATGGTTTTTCCCCGTTGCCCCTACTTCTCCCCACATTTGAAAGTGCAGTACCCAGCTGATGATCACCTTGATAATTAACTCAAAAACTGAAACTAATTTCACACATAATAGATTAAATAAATTAAGTAAGGTATGATGGAGCGAATGGGTGAGTTGAGTGAGGGGAAGCGAACTATGCATAATTATGTAATTATGTGAATGAAGAACAGGGCGAGCTAGTCTATTGTATTGATCTGTTCTAATTATAATCTCAAAAACGGTATGTACCCTATATCAGTCCAAACAATGTGTTTTTTGGTTTTTACATATAGCCTACAGTAAACTAATGAAAATGCTATTGTGTTATTTGATATAAAAATGGTATTCTAATTTTACCCATGGCCTTCATAAAACATCAATTTATAATCTTTTCAATAGCATATATGAAATGTATTAATTACACGTATAGAATATTGCAGTCAGAATGACTGCTCATTAGATTGAAGGAGGTCCCTCGAGGCCTAGCGGTTCTATTGTTAGAGGAAGCGGGAGAGAGAGAGGGGGGAGAGGGGAGGGAATCATGGAGAGGTAAGAATGTTAAGAAGAGTGAGGAAGGGAAGGTGGCAGCGGTGGATGAGAAAATAGGAATTGAAGCAGGAGAGAGAGGGGAACAGGGAAAGGAAGAGGGAGGGCTTGATTGAGTCTCATCCTTTTTGAAGAGAAACAGAAGAGAGGGGATTAAGTGAAGTGTAATGTGAAGAAGGGAAGAGTTGCCACATCCCATACAAAGTAGCAGAGATCCTAACCCCGGTAGAAGTTTGTGCGACAAGCCCGCAGATAAATTGTAAATTGGGCAACTTCTGTAGGCACTGGGTGCATTAAGCGCAAAGCAATGGCCAGGAGTTCATTGCACCTTCCACAGCAAGCAGAGGTTGACAACGGCTTTGTTCGACAAATGATAATGAATTACCCACACCTACAAAAGAAAAGAAGGGGGGACTTTGGAAGGAGAGCACTAAAAAACGAAAGAATAGCTGGAGATTGCAGAAGCAGAACTGATTGTCTTTGAGGTGAGGTGGTTAAAAACAGTCTTTGTTCTGTGGACCTGTAGGTGAACTTGAAAAATTAAGCTGGTCAGCAATCCCATAGGTGTGAATGGAGAATTACCATCCCATAGGTTGTGTCTGTACAATACTATCAGTATGGCCTACACTAGATGGACTTAAGAGAATGGCGCCAATGAATAGCAATGTGAGCTCACAAAACACACACAGCTGAGCCCAATCGATTGGCAGAACTTGCCATTAATACTGAAACGTGATGATGGGAGAGGTATAACAGGTGTGGGGAAATATTTGTTTTATCGTAAAAATGGCGAGATGACAGATAAGACGAGACAGAACCATAAGGAAAGTGAAAAGAATGGCGAGAAGAACGGAAAGAAGCAAGAGAAGAAGAAGAGGGAGGTAAAAGAGAGAAGGCTTACTTTGGCGCGACTCTCCTCCAGTACCTGTCGATGCCGTTTTTGAAGTAGAGCACGGCAAGCCATCGGACGTTAACATCCAACATGTGGTTGTTGAAGATATTCTAGAGGAAAGAAAACACAGGCCAGCGTTTAAATAACTTAGTAGATGGGAGGAATCAATATTATTTAAATCACTGTGATAATGTCCTTGGCTGCAGCTGGAATTTCACAGCTATCCAAGGAGTCCTTTCAGAAACTACACAAAGTGCTTACATTCTTGGGTTAGGGTCTGGTTTGGAATTGGGCATTCTTATGGACGGTAGCGCCCCACCTGGCCAACATCCGGTGAAATTGCATAGCGCCAAATTCAAAACACTGAAATACTCATAATAAACATTCAAAATATACAAGTGTTATACATCGGATTAAAGTTTCCCTTCTTGTTAATCCAGCCACTTTGTCAGATTTCAAAAGGGCTTTACGGCGAAAGCATACCATGCGATTATCTGAGGACAGTGCCCTGCTTACAAAAGCATACAAACATTTTACAACCAGGGAAAAGAATTACAAAAGTCAGAAAAGGCGATAAAATTAATCACTTACCTTTGATGATCTTCATATGTTAGCAGTCACAAGTCCATGTTACACAATAAATGTTTGTTTTGTTCGATAAAGTCCCTCTTTATATCCCAAAAACTTGTTGGCGCCTTTGTTCAGTAATCCACTGGCTCAAAGGTAGTCACGACATGCAGACGAAAACATCCTAATAGTACCTGTAAAGTTCGTCAAAAGATGTTTATAATTAATCCTCAGGTTGTCTATTGTCCAAATAATTGATGATATTTCAACCGGACAATAGCGTCTTCAATAGAAAAGAAAAACAACGAATGGTGCGCAATCGGTCACGCGCTCAAAACAGCTCTGGATCATTTAGAGTCCACTGATAGAATGTTCGAATTCTTCCTCATTTTTCAGAATACAAGCCTGGAACAATGTCTAAAGACTGTTGACATCTAGTGGAAACCATAGGAACTGGAATTTGGGTCCTATTCAAATACATATTGTATAGGCATTCAATAGAAAAGTACCCACATCAAAAATATCCCACTTCCTGGATGGATTTTACTCAGGTTTTCGCCTGTCATATCAGTTCTGTTATACTCACAGACATTATTTTAACAGTTTTGGAAACTTTAGAGTGTTTTCTATCCAATACTACCAGGCATATACATATCCAGTTTACTTTGGGCACATTTGTCATCAAAACTTCAAAATACTGCTCCCTACCCAAGAGAGGTTAATAAAGCCACACTGGCTGGCTGCTTATCTTAGCTGTCCTACAAGGTTTTGAGTGACAAAGCGAGAACCCAAACTTTGGGCTCATTAAAAAAAAGATGTACCAGCATCCGATGTGAGTTCGGGGGAGGTGGGTGTGCATGAGAGGGGCATGCTGGGAGCTTGCAGTCTGGAGTACGCACCTGGCGCCAGACTGAGACAATCACAGCAGAGTGCTGCCACACTCCACTATACACACACACACTTCTCTCAGCAGGCGAATTGAAGGGTGAAGCTGCGTTGAGTAGCGAACCACAGGGGTGAGTGGGGGCAGAGTACAACAACGTTCTCTGTTATTAACTCAGTCCTGACTGTCTGAATACAGCAGAGAGTTCTAGGCTCAGAGCGATTCAAACGGTGTTGTTCTGTGGGTAAAAAAAGCAGAACCTGGCAGTGCAGCCTCAGTTGGGTGGCTGATGTGGCTATGGTTGCAAAGGGAGGATATATTACTGGAAACTTTCAAAAGTTTACCATTAAACTACCTGAATTTTGGCATCTTTCAAAGATTTTACGTAATCTATCACAAGACATCCAGTGGCCCCTTTGGGTACATCAGACTATCACAGGTGTCTGTAATAATCTCTGGCCCTCTGTGTGGCCTCATCACATGTAAAATATATGAAATATTGTGATTTTAAAATAAATACAAAGCTGCAAAAAAACATTCACCTAAACATAAACCATCAACTTAGTGAATACAAATGTATATTTTGTGTGTGTTTTTTTTTTTACTATGTCAATATGTATTCGCTGTCAATGTTTTGTCATTGTCATTTTTGTGAAAAAAGTCAAGTTGGAAGAGTTCATTGAAAAGAATACCTCTGTGGATTAGATGCTTTTTAAATTAATTAGGCTATTTTCTCTTGAACCATAAGGTCATGGACAAAGATGCAGTGCATTCAGGAAAGACGAATGTAATCGCTGCCAAAGGTGACTCGACAAAGTACTGAGTAAAGGGTCTGAATACTTATGCAAATGTTATAGCAAATTTCAAGTATAAATTACTAACGTTTTTATTTTTATTTAACCTTTATTTAACTAGATAAGTCAGTTAAGAACAAATTCATATTTACAATGAAGGCCTACCCCGGCCAAACCCTAACGACGCTGGGCCAATTGTGTACCGCCCTACAGGACTCCCAATCACGGCCGGTTGTGATACAGCCTGGAATCGAACCAGGGTCTGTAGTGACACCTCTAGCACAGATACAGTGCCTTACACCGCTGCGCCACTCGGGAGCCCACGTTAAAAGAGATTGCCATAGATTTTCTGTTTCGAAAAATTACTGAAGATTCTGGAAACGTTGGTAAATTACGGGTAGCTTTGCAACCCTAGGAGTGGCTAACAACCACCTACTGTAACAAGGTATTGGATAGCTGATGGATAGAGATCAACAAAGACCATCTACAGTACACTTACTGAATGAGGAGAGATGGTGAGGAGGATGGGACAGATTAGATTTCTTTACAGCCTCTGTGGAGTATCACACACACACAGTATCCTGCTACTATGGTTTACCCCATGGCTCTAACAGCAGCACAGTGACACATCAACCTGGGCTAGACTGGGGCATTGTGTGTAACCTAATGGTCTATCATTTGTGACAGGGACTAATGCAATGTGACAATGAGATAATGACAGTCAAGGTTAGTGTACAGCTGAGCACCAGTGAGCATCCCATCTATTTCTCTGTCACTATCTCTACCATTCCTGTTAATTTTTTTTATTTTTATTATTATTATTGTAGTGAGGGTGGGGTGATTTGTTAGTAGTGATTGTAATCAGGGCAAAACTGCCCACAGATATTATATATGGAAACCACACAAGCTGATCGCCGATGCCGTTGTCGCTGCTGCTGTTGTTATTATTGATATCATTGATATCCAGCCTTCTTTGACATTTGAGAACCCAGTTGCATAGTCACATCCCCACAGCTTTGCATAAATCAAGATGATCCAAAACCACAAGAGAAGCATGTTGGGCCCACAGAAGGCCTACCTTTTTAAAAATGTCTGCATTGACCCAAAACTTTCTGGCCCATATCCTATCCATCATGTAATAATTAGGGGAACAATCTTAACTTGAGGAACTCAAAGCTTTGCACAAATCAATGGATGATGTGTGGTAAGCTCCAGTATAGACGTTGGTGCCTGTGTTTACCTGTGTGTGTGTGTGTGTTAGACATACCAGCAGTACAGAATAGAAGCCAGGTTGTGTCTCCCACTGTCGTAGCTGCTCCTCAGCAGGCTTCAGTAGAGCGGTATCCTGACTGGTGGCCTGGGTCAGGGCCTGTAGGACCACCGAGCTGGCACTCTCCATATCCATACCTAGAGACGCCTGAGGGTTAGAGAGCGAGAGAGAGGACAGGGGTGGAACAGAAGGGGGAGTGGAGAATGAAAGGGAGAGGGGAGATGGAGACAGAGGGTGAAGAAGAGAGAGAGTGTGAGGGGAGAGAGAGAAACAGTGAGAAGGGTTCAGCACCACCTTCGCATTACATTTTTACAGTAGGAATATGGAAATGAATAAACTTCTGTAGAAGGCACAAGGCAGACATTATGCCTGCACAAATAGACAAATTAACAAAGGAGATCTTTACATGCCTCTTCATCCCACCATCCCCCCCTCCTGCCATCATCACGGTCCTCTCTCGCTCTATAACAGATCACACTGTAAGTAAAATCACTCAGAGGCTAGAATGGTAGTCCCAATGACGCAGGCAGGCACAGCCTGACACAGCAGAGCAACACACCTGGTCCTCATGCAGGCAGCTCCCTTTGCAACTTAGAATGATTTCCGTCAATCCTACAGTCGAAACTGCCCGACTTGTTAATTTCAAAAAGGGAGACCCGAGTCAATCTCCAATGTTACTCAGAAGAACTAACAATGATACTCCCCGAAAAAATAGGATATACAGCTCTCTGTCTGTACGGCACAACTTTCAATTATTCCTCAGCATTGCCTGAAATAACTTTAAATGTTTCATGTTTTTACTACCCATTTGAGAACGTCTACATCCCAGCAGATTTGGTTGTTTTTAGGGAGACAGGGAAGTAAAAAAATATAGTAAAAAATGTTCCTGTCAAAAAACTAAAATCTGCTTTACCCAACTGTGTGGAGACCGAAGGGGCCCCCGGTGTTATGTAAGCCTGAGACCAGGTTTGATCATTTATAAGTCTAAATTGAATTAATGATGATAGACACACAGGAAGTTTATCTTGTTACATAGACGCCCAAACCACTTTTTGATTCAAAACACAATGGTGAGTTCTATAACCAGTAATAAATCAAATGGCACATTGGAAAACAACATCCTAGTGGTTAAAGTCAAGATGCTGCTGCATGTATATAGATAATATCCCCATAATCTAAAATAGATGTAAAAATGGTGTGGACAATTTCCTTCCTATTAACAGAAGTCAGACCTTGAACTTAAACTTCATCACCAGCTCAGTAACATGACAGTTTGTCATAAAGCCAGATACCAAGATATTTGTAGGATGGAAGGAAGTCAATTTGTGTACCATTCAAACTCGTCATTACAAATTCATTTAAATGTGGGTTATGGGACCTACAAGCTATATAAATAACATTGGTAATTCAGTAACAAATATATAGCTTGATTAACATTAAGAATACCATTTACAAAATAACGACAACAGCCACCCTCGAAGCAGCGTTACCCATGCAGAGCAAGGGGAACACCCACTCCAAGTCTCAGAGCGAGTGACGTTTGAAACGCTATTAGCGCGCACCCGGCAAACTAGCTAGCCATTACACCTCGGTTACACCAGCCTCATCTCGGGAGTTGATAGGCTTGAAGTCATAAACAGCTCAATGCATGACGCACAACGAAGAGCTGCTGGCAAAACACACAAAAGTGCTGTTTGAATGAATGCTTATGAGCCTGCTGCTGCCTACCACCGCTCAGTCAGATATTTGTATGCTCAGTCAGATTTTATGCAACGCTGGACACGCTAGATAAACTAGTCATATCATCAACCATGTGTAGTTAACTAGTGATTATGATTGATTGTTTTTTACAAGATAAGGTTAATACTAGCTAGCACCTCACTTTGGCTTACTGCATTCACGTAACAGGCCGTCTCCTTGTGGAGTGCAACGAGAGGCAGGTGGTTATAGCATTGGACTAGTTAACTGTAAGGATCCCCCGAGCTGACAAGGTGAAACTCTGACGTTCTGCCCCTGAACGAGGCAGTTATAACCCACCGTTCCTCGGCCGTGTTCTTAACTGACTTGCCTAGTTAAATAAAGATTAAATAAAAGTGTTTTAAAAAAAATAATAATAATTAAAAAATTTGGCCAAATAAGTGTCCAAAAATACTGTTTTGCAAGGAGGAATGGGAAAAAATGTCAGTCTCTCGATGTGCAAAACTGATAGACATACCCCAAGCGACTTACAGCTGTAATCACAGCAAAAGGTGACGCTACAAAGTATTAACTTAAGGGGGCTGAATAATTTTGCATGCCCAATTTTTCAGTTTTTGATTTGTTAAAAAAGTTTGAAATATCCAATAAATGTCGTTCCACTTCATGATTGTGTCCCACTTGTTGTTGATTCTTCACAAAAAAATACAGTTTTATATCTTTATGTTTGAAGCCTGAAATGTGGCAAAAGGTCGCAAAGTTCAAGGGGGCCGAATACTTTCGCAAGGCACTGTGGCTAATGAGTCAGTTAGTCTAGCCTTGGCCCAGACTTGATTTCTTATCTAGAGGCGGTCAGAGTACAGGACAGTACCATGGATTAGTTTGTTTTTTGACTCGGAATCGCTTGAAAGGGGCATATTTATCAACCAGAGGTAACAATGGATGAAAAGTGGCAAAACAGTGTCTGGTATGCAGCTAGTATAAAACAGCTCTGCATAACAGATTATGATGGAATGCCTGGGGTGAGAATTTCCACTTACACAGTAGACCACAGCAATAAATATAAATATTTTGGCTTATGGACACCTTTAAGAAAGCATTATGACATAAAAGGTCTTACATAAATAGCCCCTTTTTTTTGCCCATCACATCTGAAAATGTTGTAGTTCGCAATGGCAACATCCTTATCCATAATCAAATTATTCAGCCAGGTCTGTGAGATAACCAGAACTTCTGGGCTAGTGTCATGCACCCAGACATCCATCCAGAAAGTCCAGTTTAGACATCAGGCTTCACACATTTATATGTAACAGTCCAAGCCCTCTGCGGGGCTTGAAAACAGCAGGAGTATCCATGGTGACAAGAGTCAATTGAACTGGATGAGATAGCCACAATAGGCTTCCTGATTGGATTCAAAGTTGCAGAGCTAACCGTAGAATTCAGGTAAATGTGCACAAGATTACTATGGACAATACCACTATGCTTGTGGACACATGTAGCAAAACATAAGCTTGATATAATTATATTAATAGCATAGGTGGAGCAAACAATAGTGAGCAGCTAACAGCGCTATCAACGGAAATTTAATTAACAGGCACAGAATGGCCATTTACAATACCCTATAAACATGGGAAGCTGTGGTGGAATTATATCGCTGCGATTTAATGAGAGTAGATACATTTGAGGAGTTAAAGGCAACGAAAAGTCAAAATCAGGAATTTCATGAAATTTTATATTTCGATTTAACCAGATCAAAGTATAATAACCAAAGTATGAAAAATGACCGTCGCTTCTACATTGACAAAGTGTGATCATAAAAAGTTACTGATCCTTGCCCATGTCAAACATTTGGATTCAGGAGGGGGGATTATTAAGTGACGTCACTCTAACTCATTTTAATATACCAATGGTAACATGATAGTCGCTTACCTAATTTAAGTACCGGCTTATAACCAACATTGGAGAAGGCATGTTAGCGGAAGGGCGTGGTTTATATAGCTACTCTACTGGTGCCAAAATTTTACTGTAGGGTGTCAGCAAATATAATTATAAGTTTACACTATTCATCTATGGCAAAGATACTTAAGGCGTGCCAAATGGGAGATGTATATAAAAAATAATGTAAAAACAATTGATGCAATTTCAATGTTGTTTGTTTGTGTATCACCAAATTTGCTTGAAAGGATTTTACGGCATCCAAGTTTCTTAACATAGGCGTTTCAAAGAGCTGTCAGCCAAGATTCCTGCCCAACTCAGCCGGTCTTCTCAAACATCCTGGTAGTTAGCTATGAGAGATAAAGTACTTTTTCTCAGGGAAAAATATTATGGGTGACATTTAGTCACTCAAAAGGCTATTTTACATGGGAATCAGCATGACTGTTCACAACCTTTAAAACGCTTAGGCATATCAAATAGGCTAGGAGAGTAAAATATATGATAATGTAAACGGGCAATCCGGGAAACATACATGTTTTTACTTTTAATACACACACACACACACACACACACACACACACACACACACACACACACACACACACACACACACACACACACAAAGCTATGCTCCCTCACGTTTTATCCACATATCCCTTTGAAATTCATAGACAACACTGCATATCTCCAGCAATGGATAAAAGCCACTCGTACACCAGCACTTGTGCCATAAAGCTACAAGAACAGAGATCAGAGCGCAACGTGTGCAGGGGAAGGCCTATTCAGTAAGGAAATCAGCTTTGCTAGACTGCCATCTAGAGGCATGAAGAAATTAGAATCCAAAACACCAAACAAGAGAGAATGCTGTTGTGTAGGCCTACAGAGTAGCCTATGGTGATAGATGCTAAACTCAGTACAAAGAAGTGATAAATATCATACAGCAGCATATTGCAACACGTTTTAAACTAACCCAAGCTGAATCTCAATAGCCTTTCCTCGACTCCTTCTCCAAACCTTCACTCACTTCCTACTCAGTCAGATGGAAGTGAGAAGAGGATTCAAGGAGAAGAAACAAGTATAAGAGGAATCATGCTTGTTAGCAATGAGTCATGGCTGAAAAATGCATTTAAATTCACTGCCAAAAGAACACATTAGAACACATTTATTTACTTATTTTTAGAGAAGAAAAAAATTGAGATGGAAAAGCGTTTCCAGTGTAAACTTAAATGACTAAAATCAGTTGACAGTTTCAAATGACAGTTTCAAGTTCCTTGGTGTCCACATCAACAAACTACAATGGTCCAAACACACCACGAAAGTCGTGAAGAGGGCACGACAATGCCTTTCCCCCTTCAGGAGACTGAAAAGATTTGGTAATTCGATTAATTGGAATGACCGATTAATTAGGGCCAATTTCAAGTTTTCATAAGAATGGGTAATCGGCAATTTTGGATGCCGATTATGGCTGATTATATTGCAATCCACGAGGAGACTGCGTGGCAGGCTGACCACCTGTTACGCGAGTGCAGGCAGCAAAAAGGTATAGAGAGAAAAGGTCCTATAATAACTATAATCTAAAACTTCTTACCTGGGAATATTGAAGACTCATGTTAAAAGGAATGACCAGCTATCATATGTTCTCCTGTTCTGAGCAAGGAACATAAACCTTAGCTTTTTTACATTGCACATATTGCACTTTTACTTTCTTCTCCAACACTTTGTTTTTGCATTATTTTAACCAAATTGAACATGTTTCATTATTTATTTGAGGCTAAATTGTTTTTATTGATGTATTATATTAAGTTAAAATAAGTGTTCATTCAGTATTGTTGTAATTGTCATTATTACAAATAAATAAATAAATAAAAATTGTCCGATTAATCGGTATCGGCTTTTTTTGGTCCTCCAGTCATCGGTATCGGCGTTGAAAAATCACAATCGGTCGATCTCTAATCAAGACCTGTTCTTGCCGGAAAGACCTGTGGCCGGATGAAACACATCCACTCGCACCTATTGCCCGTTATTCATGGTCCTCCTGAACCAGCCCTTGGTTATTGATAAATCAGGAAGTCAGATTTCACCATTTAAATTAGTGATGCACTGAAATGACATTTTTGGCCGATACCAATATCCGATATATTCCTTGCCAAAACAAACAACACCGATATTAAAATGTAAAGGCCTTTTAACTATTTAACTGTATTTGAATGCTTAACACACACACACGGACGCAGTGGTCTAAGGCACTGCACCTCCGCACAAGAGGTGTAATACAGTCCCTGGTTTGAATCCAGGCTGTATCACATACTTCCGTGATTGGGAGTCCCATAGGGCGGCGCACAATTGGCCCAGTTTCATCCGGGTTTGGACGTCATTGTAAATATGAATTTGTTCTTAACTGACTTACCTAGTTAAATAAAGGTTACACACACACCACACTGACCAAAAAGTTATTTGGTGGCATTTACACATGTCCCCATTACCAGTAAATCATCATCAAAACCTATTTCTTTCACTTACTTGCTGTGCTGTTTCGTTGTTCATTTGTCATTTCACACTCAACCAGGATTTCATCATAAATTGCCTTGCAAAAGCATTCATCCCCCTTGGCTTTTTTCCTATATTGTTGCATTACAACCTGTACCTTAAACTTATTTTTATTTGGATTTCATGTGATGGACAAAAACAAAATAGTCAAAATTGGTGACATGAAATGGAAAAAAAAGTCATTTCAAAAATTGCTAAAAAAAAATTAACTGAAAAGTGGTGCGTGCGTGCATATGTACAGTTGAAGTCGGAAGTTTACATACACTTAGGTTGGAGTCATTAAAACTTGTTTTTCAACCACTCCACAAATTTCTTGTTAACAAACTATAGTTTTGGCAAGTCGGTTAGGACATCTACTTTGTGCTGACACAAGTCATTTTTCCAACAATTGTTTACAGACAGGTTATTTCTCTTTTAATTCACTGTATCACAAGTCCAGTGGGTCAGAGGTTTACATACACTAAGTTGACTACAGCTTGGAAAATTCCAGAAAATTATGTCATGGCTTTAGAAGCTTCTGATAGGCTAATTCACCTGAAGTCAATTGTAGGTGAACCTGTGGAAATATTTCAAGGCCTACCTTCAAACTCAGTGACTCTTTGATCATGGGAAAATCATGGGAAAATCAGCCAAGAAAAAATAATTGTAGACCTCTACAAGTCTGATTCATCCCTGGGAGCAATTTCCAAATGACTGAAGATACCACGTTCATCTGTACAAACAATAGTAGGCAGGTATAAACACTATGGGACCACACAGCCGTCATACCGCTCAGGAAGGCGATGCGTTCTGTCTCCTAGAGATGAACGGACTTCGATGCGAAAAGTGCAAATCCATCCCAGAACAACAGCAAAGGATCTTGCGAAGATGCTAGAGGAAACAGGTACAAAAGTATCGATATCCACAGTAAAACAAGTCCTATATCGACATAACCTGAAAGGCCGCTCAGCAAGGAAGAAGCCACTGCTCCAAAACCGCCATAAAAAAGTCAGACTACGGTTTGCAACTGCACATGGGGACAAAGATGTCACTTTCTGGAGAAATGTCCTCTGGTCTGAGGAAACAAAAATAGAACTGTTTGGCTTGCAAGCCGAAGAACACCATCCCAACCGTGAAGCACGGGAGTGGCAGCATCATGTTGTGGGTTTGCTTTGCTGGAGGGATTGGTGCACTTCACAAAATAGATGGCTTCATAAGGCAGGAAAATTATGTGGATATATTGAAGCAACATCTCAAGACGTCAGGAAGTTAAAGCATGGTCGCAAATGGGTCTTCCAAATGGACAATGACCCGAAGCATACTTCCAAAGTTGTGGCAAAATGGCTTGAAGACAACAAAGTCAAGGTATTGGAGTGGCCATCACAAAGCCCTGACCGCAATCCTGTAGAAAATGTGTAGGCAGAACTGAAAAAGCGTGTTCGAGCAAGGCCTAGAAACCTGACTCTGTTACACCAGCTCTGTCAGGAGGAATGGGCCAAAATTCACCCAACTAATTGTGGGAAGCTTGTGGAAGGCTACACGAAACGTTTGACCCAAGTTAAACAATTTAAAGGAAATGCTACCAAATACTAATTGAATATAAACTTCTGACCCACTGGGATTGTGATGAAAGAAATTAAAAGCTGAAATAAATCATTCTCGCAACTATTATTCTGACATTTCACATTCTTAAAATAAAATGGTGATCTAACTGACCTAAAACAGGGAATTTTTTACTAGGATTAAATGTCAGGAATTGTGAAAAACTGAGTTAAAATGCATTTGGCTAAGGTGTATGTAAATTTCCGACTTCAACTGTATTCACCACCTTTGCTATGAATCCCCTAAATAAGATCTTGTGAAACCAATTACCTTCAGAAGTCACATAATTATTTAGATTGCACACAGGTGGACTTTATTTAAGTGTGACATGATCTGTCAAATGATTTCAGTATATACACCTGTTCTGAAAGGCTCCAGAGTCTGCCACACCACTAAGCAAGGGGCACCACTAGAAGTATAGAAGTACAGATCAGGGTTGGGTTATAAAAAAAACACCAGAAATTTTGAACATGCCACAGAGCACCATTACATCAGTTATTTAAAAATGGAAAGAATATGGCACCACAACAAACCTGCCAAGAGAGGGCTGCATTAATCAGAGAGGCAACAAAGAGACCTAAGATAACCCTGAAGGAGCTGGAAAGCTCCACAGTAGAGATTGGAATATCTGTCCAGAGGACCACTTTAAGCCGTAGAAAAGTACAAAAATAAGCAAACACGTTTGGTGTTCACCAAAAGGCATGTGGGAGACTCCCCAAACATATGGAATAATGTACTCTAGTCAGATGAGACTAGAGCTTTGAGCTTGAGCTTTTTGGCCATCAAGGAAAATGCTATCACTGGCTCAAACCCAACACCTCTCATCACCCCGAGAACACCTTTCCAAGAGTGAAGCATGGTGGTGGTAGCAGCATCATGCTGTGGGGAAGTTTTTTATTGGCAGTGACTGGGAAACTGTTCAGAATTGAAAATATAATTGATAGCGCTAAATACAGGGGCATTTTTTAGGGAAACCCGTTTCAGTCTTCCAGAGATTTGAGACTGGGACGGAGGTTCACCTTCCAGCAGGACAACGAACCTAAGCATACTGCCAAAGCAACACTTGAGTGGTTTAAAGGGAAAACATTTAAATGTATTAGAATGGCCTAGTCAAAGCCAGATCTCAATCTAATTGAGAATCTGTGGTATGACTTAGATTGCTGTACACCAGCGGAACCCATCCAACTTGAAGGAACTGGAGCAGTTTTGCCTTGAAGAATGGGCAAAAATCCCAGTGGCTAGATGTGCCAAGCTTGTAGAGACATACCCCAAGAGACTTGCAGCTGTAATTGCTGCAAAAAGGTGGCTCTACAAAGTATTGACATTGGGGGGGGTGAATAGATATGTGCGCTCAAGTTAAGTTATTGTGTCTTATTTATTGCTTGTTTTACAATAAAAAATATATATTTTGCATCATCAAAGTGGTAGGCATGTTTTGTAAAGCAAATGATCCAAACCCCCCCCCCCCAAAAAATGGATTTTAATTCCAGAATGTAAGGCAACAAAATAGGAAAAATGCCAAGGGAGTGAATACTTTCTCAAGCCGCTGTACATGTCAAGCAGTGACATTTCAGCTCTGTCTGTCCTCTTCCTTAGTGTGCACTGTCACCGTGTCCGTTTCCATCTTGTCCAGCTGTGTATGTAACATTTCACATAAACCCTGTTTGTCCGTATCGAAATAGCGGTCCTTGTACTTAGCATCGAGCATGGAGGCGACACAGTAAAGAGGCTCAGAAAATGCCCCATCGCTTGTTCACAACCTGTGTCGGCAGTTTTGTTGAGCAAAGTTACCGGAGTTACACAGTAATAATATCACTGCTATTAGCTTCACGACATACTATGGAATGCCGTTTGGGTCTTTGATTGTCAAAAAATATATGTCAAATAACACAATTTGACGCGTTAAATAAGCATTTAATTTGACACGTCAAATAACACAGTTCTATTATAGAATGTTGTGTGTTCTGAATTTGCATGTGCAAGCCAAGCGCCACCACTACTATCAGTAGCACTGTCAAAGCTGTACAAAATTTGTCTGCAAACAAGAAAACACCGGCCATGAACGACGAGTTTACAATACTGAGTTGGTAATAAAGCATTATTTGTTGGGCCGCACCTTCTGGGGTAGCTAGCTAGCTTCAGCTTGCTAGCACCAATACAACCAGCATGAAAACAATGACCAGTAGAAACTGCAGTAATTTTCACGATTTTTAGCAATGATTTGGGAATCCTAGTGAGTAAGTATTAGCTATACTTGTTGTTCGCCTATTGAAATTGAACTTCAGTTCATGGAAATAAATAGCAGCCAGCTACTTAACCCTGTTGCCCAAAGCTAACGTAATTAGCAGCCAGCTTGCTTCATCCGGCTAGTGAGGCTCAACCAGACCGGGTTATGTGTTGTGAAGCTAGCCACAATAAGGATTAGGCACAATAGTGGAATTTGTGGTTTGCCTTCAAAATAAAGGTACCTCTGAAAGTGATGGTTACAATTGGAGGAATCATGCCATATTTAGACTAGATAATGTTAAACAAGGTTGGAATGGGAAGCTATGAAATGGGGTATCAGTCTACCCAATATATTTTTTCGCCAACATCCTCCTCAGAGTTATCAGACTCCAAAACATCCACGCGGTATTGTTTTTCCTCGGGAATAGTGTTTAATACACATAGGTTGACAATAAATGTGCTCAATTCAGTTGTTTCAGAGTCCCACAATTAGAGCTACGACACTAATGTTCTCTGGGTGTCACTGAGTAAACCCATGTCATTGATCCACAATCCATAGGTAAGGCTGTACAGTGAAACAAGTATGCCCCCAATGCAATTATAAAGTATAATATATCCAGTGTGATTACAACAGATTGTGAAATAAATTTTATATAACATTCCAACTTTGTTTAGCATGATCTATTCAATTATGGCATAATTCTACTATTTGTATTCATTTACATCACTGTCAATTACTTACTTTTACTTTGAAGGCTAAGCGCAAAGTCCACTATTGTGGCTAATCCTTATTGTGGCTAGCTTCACAGATGGGTCTGACCATTAATCAAATAAGAAATGTCTTATAAATTAGGGTTATTTTAGATTACACCTAGCTATATAGATATCTAGCTAACAGATGTCGTTATGCTATGTTTTTGGGGAAGAACATTGCTTGCATCTTGAGCTAGCTTTTTTTATGACCAGCACTATAAGTACGCGAGACAACTTTACCAGCATCATAGCATACGTATAGATGAATCATTCTGACATATGAAATACGAGTGATAGTGTAATCAACGTGTAATAACGTAAAAAATGTATGAACACGTTAAATGTTTACGTGACATGCAGTTATATACAGGTCCTGATAGGTCAATAAGCTTAATTGACATGTAAAATAGTGTTATTTGACACATAAAGACCCAAATGGCGTTCCATAGAAATCCTGGTTGAGAATGAAATGACTGAACAAATTAACGAACCAGCACAGCAAGTAAGTGAAAGAAATAGGTTTTGATTATGTTTTACTGGTAATGGGGACATCGTCAATGCCAAAAAAGTCTGCTGTGCGGACCGAGCAGTCAACAAGTCGAGCAGTCATTTGAAAGAGTTTGAAATATATTTGTATTTGTTTAACACCTTTTTGGTACCTACATGATTCCATATTTGGTATTTAATATTTGTAATGTCTTCACTAGTATTCTACAATGTAGAAAAAAGTACAAATAAAGTAAAAACCTTGAATGAGTAGGTGCCCAAATTTTACAGGTACAAAATATTACAATTTTGCATATGGCTTCCCCATCCATATGTAAGGCTTGCTTTATATGTAAGGCTCCGTATGTACGTTTATTTTTAATTTTATATACTTCTGGTACGTTCTTTCACCCTCTCTCCACTGGGATTCTCTGCCTTTGACCCTATTTACGGGGTCTCAGTTACTGGCTTACTTGTGCTCTTCCATGCAGTCCCTAGGGGGGGGATGCGTCACTTGAGTGGGTTGAGTCACTGACGTGATCTTCCTGTCCGGTTTTGCCCCCTCAGGCTCGTGCGGTGGAGGAGTTCTTCGCGGGCTACTCTCAGCCTTGTCTCAGGGTAGTAAGTAGGTGGTCTGTTGATATCCCTCTAGTGGTGTGGGTGCTATACCTTGGCAAAGTGGGTGGAGTTATATCCTGCCTGGCTGGGTATCATTGGACGGGGCAACGGTGTCCGCTGACCCTGTCTCAGCTGCCAGTATCTATGCTGCAATAGTATATGTGCCCGGAAAGCTAGGATCAGTCTTATATCTGGTGTCCTGTGTGAATTTAAGTAATTCTCTCTCTCCCTTCCAAAGGACCTGAGACCGAGAATCATGCCTCAGGACTACCTGGCCTGATGACTCATTGCTGTCCACCTGGTCGTGCTGCTGTTCCAGTTTCAACTGTTCTGCCTGCAGCTATGGAACCCCTGACCTGTTCACCGGACGCGCTACCTTGTCCTGGACCTGCTTTTTTCCGTCTCTCACTGAATGCTCAGCTATGAAAAGCCAATTGACATTTACTCCTGATGTACTGACCTGTTGCACCCTCTACAACCACTGTGATTGTTATTTGACCTTGCTGGTCATCGATGAACATCTTGAATAACAATCTGGCCATGTGCTCTCTGAGGTTTTAGGCTGGGTGTCTGTATTCACACTTTGTGACATCTGCTGATGTAAAAAAGGGCTTTATAAATACGTTTGATTTTATTTGATCAGTGGGTGATATTTGTACGTTTCATTGGAGTGTGCTTACACAGATGTGCTCTCGAAACATTAGAATATCAAGAACAATTGGAGTTTGTTTTGTTGGTGGTGTAGGCCTGTGTAAACTAAAAGACGTATCAGAAATGTCAGAATTTCTGATTCAAATCGCATTGCTGGGAGTATCATCACGAGCAAGAGTCCCGTCATAGTTAGACAGATGAAACATAGCTAGTTTCACTGCAAGATGGATATGACTAACGTTAGCCCTCGTGCTAGCTATAAAATCAAAACAATGATTTGGCTTATCTGACCACCCCCACTAGCCTCAACTCTCAAGGCACATTCTGCAGCTGGAAAGCTTCATACCGTTGGGCTCTTATTATAATAAAAATAGAGCTAACGTTAACTAGCTACAATACACACCTAAAATATATTTTTGCTATTCTGCAAAGCTGTCATATACATAACTAGCTACAGTAGCTAACATTAGCTAGATACCTAAACTAGAGGGACCTTGCTAGCTAGCTACCGTACGTCGGTTATTTAAAAAACAAAATCGTTGGAGAATTTGCCCTCAGTATCTTGGTAGAGACTAGAGCGCTAAATTTGCTTCCTACGTTTCTTTCATGTAACGTTAGCTAGGTGAATTGTCAACACAGACGCGGAGGAAGAAGCTTGGAAGAAACGTGTCTGTCAACTAGCAAGCTAGCTAACGTTAGCAACATCCTTGTAAAGATAGCTAACACGACTTAAGGGGGAGGCTTTCATTTGCGAATGACACACTTTTGCAGATTGCAGTCACAAATTAAGACTCACCTAAGAAATGATATCTTGATAGAAACACTGAAACTTGACTAATCTTGTGTCAGCTGTTCGCAGCTACAAACGCACACGCTGTCGCTTGGAAGGGCGCGATCCACAGCAAGCAAGACGCGTTTTGATGACGTACAATAGTGCCTTACCACCAATAGCTTAACTTAAGTTATTTTAGATCGTGTACATAAATACATGTCTGTGCCACCACCAGCTTCACTAAAATACTAAACTTTTGATCTCAAATCCTAAATGCTGAAGTATAGAGACATTTTAAATGTTAGCTTCATTGTCCAAATCATGCAGTCATGGTCCAAATACAGTGCCTTCAGAAAGTATTCAGACTCCTTAACTTTTTCCACATTTTGTTACGTTACCTTATTCTAAAATGGATTAAATATAATTTTTCCCCTTAACAATCTACACACAATACCCCATAATGACACTGTGCCACTCGGGAGGCCCCCCATGGTGTCATTTTTGACATCTTGAGTCAACCTTCTTTTTCTTCAGAATTCCCAGTTGTCTTGAAAGCACCATCAATCCAGAGAATGCCAGCCTATAGCCTGTCTTATCCGCTCGTCGTTCCCTTATGCCATAGTTTGTATATCTCAATTGTCAGTATAAAACACATTTGTTTAAGCAAGTCAGCCATATCAGCTATGTTTTTTTTAAAGGCAGTACATGAGGCTGAATGAACTGTTTCGCTGCCAGACAAGGCACTGTTGACAGCCAGGTACAGCAGTGGTAAGGATTCACTCCATGGTGCTGGAAAGAAAAAGCTGTCCCAACAGCAGAGCTATCCAGGCCCGAACAGTTATAGTCACTGTTATACTGTTATAGTGCAACTACACTGTTATAGTGCAACTAATGAATTGTTTAGTGTTGTGTTGTGGCATGCATTAAAAAAAAACGGGGGAGTTTGCCCCACCAAGATTTGCATGCTAAAATCACCACAGAGTGTCTATCCAGATAATGAAAAGGCACCAGCAAAATACAATTCAAGGAACTAATAGTTACATGTCATTTGCAACATGCATGTTCATGAGAAAAGTCATTGTAGCCAATCATTTCACTTCCACTGTGAGAACCATGAGCATGGGCTGACTTTGCTTTGCTGTTCCACAGCCGAAGCTTCCAGCAGCCTACCAAAGTTTGCACCGTGTCCATTACAATGTAGAAAAATGCAATAGTTATCCATATTACTGGAGCTTCATTTTATTATATTTTTATGTCAGATTCATGGCCGCAATTTATGGAAGATGCCAAAACTTTGGCATTAACAAGCATTAATATAGGGAAAACTCTCTATTGTTATGACAAATCCAGCTTCAAAACCAGCCAGAGGGCCAGATGGCTAAACATTTGAACAGGGTGTAGTAAAACAAAAACAGCAACAACAGATAACATTAGCTAGCTAGATAAGATTGTGTCACGTCCTGACCATAGAGAGCCTTTATTTTCTATGGTGGAGTAGGTCAGGGCGTGACTGCAGGGTTAGTCTAGTTTATATTTTCTATGTGGGGTTCTAGGTTGTTTTTTCCATGTTGGGGTTTTGGTATGATTCCCATTTAGAGGCCGTATATCGTTGTCTCTAATTGGGGTCACACTTAAGTAGCATTTTTTCCACCTGTGGGTTATGGGATATTGTTTATGTTTTGAGGTAGTATTTTAGTCACGGTTCGTTGTTTGTTAGTTTATTGTTTAGTCTTTGCTAAAGTTTCACTTCTTTAATAAATTATGTGGAACTCAATGGTCCGACATTCATTATAACGATCGTGACAGATTGGCATACTAGCTATACTGAGTTGGAACCTAAAAGTGCATCTCGAGGACAGGAAATGACGTTGAAATAGCGGCAGAGTAAAAAATAAAAAATAAATAAAATGTCAGTTTAAACATTAAGAAATGTTTTACATTTTTCACATCCCTAACAGTTAATTATATTTGGTTTTCAGATTTAACAACATTTCTTAAACCTTAGTTAAACCTTTAATTCCCCCTTCACCTGCAGTTATGGACTGGCCTCTTAAATAAGTCTAGAGACTGAGATGACCATTGCAAAATGTTGATTTTGAAAAACAGAAGCATATGCAGAAAAGTATGTCATACCTATGGTGAAATATGGTGGTGGATCTTTGATGTTATGGAGCTATTTTGTTTCCACTGGTCCTGGGGTTAAGGTCAACAGCCTTGTTTTGTCAAGAGGTGTGGAAGGGCGGGGAAGGTATCTGCAGTCAGAGAATAAGATCAGGATGCAAATAATATCCACTACCGGTCCAGAAGACATCAGCTAGACAACCAGCATCTTCCAACTCTTGAGGTAAGTTTGCTTTCACTGTGGCTCACCTCAGATGTATATAGGTGGATAAGTGTTCGTAAGTCGGTCCATCCCTGTCACAGAAGACTCGAAATTTGAATTAACCTGGTGTGCTCTCTGTGCTCTCGTAGAGAAAGGCCTGTTGTGCTTAAGGGATGAAGATCCAGATTGCGATACTGCTGTTTGCTCTAGTGAGCATCCCTTTAGCAGCAAGCCTCAACGAAGCTATCCTTAATGAAGGTATGTCTAGTGTGTGTGTGTGTGAGACAGGTGAGTGTAGTGTCTCTGTCGGTCTCTGGGATGACAAAACAAATGTTGGTCAAGAGGTGAAAAAAGTTACAATTAGAACCTGTAGAGTACTTAAAGCATAAATATGTGCAATTAAGCTCAAATTGTTATCTGTAGCTAAAGTGTTAGGACAACCATAATAGCCATGGAAAAGATCTTTAAGCTGCTTGTTGGTGTACTGTGACATGTGAGATACCTTCCTAACATAGTCATTGTTCTGCTATTATTGTCATAGCAGCTAATCAAACCCTTATTCCAATTGGCACTCCTATGTTGAGTGTTCTGGCGCAAAATGCTGCTTTGCATTATCCAGTTGAGTGTTACACATTGCAGGTGGATGAGATCAGAGACCTAAGGGCCTAGATTCAATCCGTAGCACCAAAGATCCACGCTATTGTGCGATTTAAATTCAAAGGCAATGTTCCCACTGCATTCACCCTAAACGGTAAAACACTGCATATGTCGGTTCAATAGAAAATGATCCAGCTATAAGGCAGATCTTCCACACTACAGATTGAATCTAACCCCTTATACCCGCAATTCTAAAAAAAATGTGTTCTATTCAACTGAGACATTTACTTTGTTCATATTCTTATATTTTATATTTTGCTTCTTATTATTGTTGCATTGTCGAGAAGGAATCTGCAAGTAAGCATTTCGTTGGACAATGTGTACGTATTACTAATTCAATGCAGGAAAACTGAAATCAGTCTTACCTCATTTCTACCAGCATCTCACGTGTGCAATTAGAGGTGAAAAAAAAACTCTAGATCAACTTTACTCCACACACAGAAACGCATAAAGCTCTCCCTCGCCCTCCATTTGGCAAATCTGACCATAACTTTATCTTCCGGATTCTTGCATACAAGCAAAAACTAAAGCAGGAAGAACCAGTGCAGAGCTCAATACGGAAATGGTCCAATGAAGCGGATGCTAAGCTACAGGACTGTTTTGCTAGCACAAACTGGAATATGTTCCAGGATTCATCCGATGGCATTGAGGAGTGTAAGTTCTTAGACGACGTCATCCCCAGTGACCATACGTAATTATCACAACCAGGAACCATGGATTACAGACAACATTCGCACTGAGCTAAAGGCTGCACTGAGGCTGCAACATCCGCACTAAAGGCTGCAACATCCGCACTGAGCTAAAGCTGCCGCTTTCAAGGAGCGGGTCACTAATTCGGACACTTATAAGACATTCCGCTACGCCCTCTGTTGGAATATCAAACAGGCAAAGCATCAATAAAGGACTAAGATCGAATCCTACGAATCTGACACTTGTCGGATGTGGCAGGGCTTTCAAACTATCATGCATTACAAAGGGAAACCAAGCCACGAACTGCCCAGTGATGCAAGCCTACCAGACAAGCAAAATGCCTTCTATGCTCACTTCGAGGCGAACAATACTGAATCATGCATAAGAGCATCAGCTGTGTGATCACACTCTGACCAGCAAGTGTGTGTCTTCACTGACATTTTCAACCTCTCCCCGACCCAGTCTGTAATACCTACATGTTTCAAGTAGACCACCATAATCTGTGTGCCCAAGAACGCCAAGGTAACCTGCCTAAATGACTATTGCCCCGTAGCACTCACAGCTGTAGCCATGAAATGCTTTGAAAGGCTTGTCATGGCTCACATCAACACCATCATCCTAGACACCCTGGACCCACTCCAATTTGCATACCGCCCCAACAGATCCACAGATGACGCACTCTCTATTGCACTCCACACTGCCCTTTCCCAGCTGGACAAAAGGAACAGTATTTATTCTGAGAGGGTTTCATCAGGGAAGTATTTGTACTCCAATGTAGTAAAGAGGAAGGAGTGTAATTTTCAGGGTACAATGGTATACTTAGTTAGTAGTAGGCCTACATGTTATTCAAACTCTACCCCAAGAACTTTATACAATAACTGGACCCCACAGACTGATCCATCTGAAACTCTGTCTGAGCATCAAGGACCATTTTGTGTGTTGGGAGGTCAATAGGTTGCTAAACATGTGCTACAGCTGAGCTGATCATGTGTTACTGGACCCTGGTGTATTGTGAATGTACATGCTGAAAGCACTAGCATGTGCTATTGTAATTAAAACAAAATGTATATTAGGCTAAGCATTGTGTTGCTTTACAACTTTTGTCTTCTTCTTTACCAGAGCAGTACACATGATGGCTCCAGGTTAAAAGCTAAATCATTATGGTCAACTGATCATTGTACAGACAGATACAGTTGGGGTCAAATATATTGGCACCCTCGTACGATTCACTATTTATCTTTTAAATACATTGAAATAAAAAAAAAACGTTTGTGTTATTGTTCTGATTTACAACTGCACATAAACTGCCAAAATGTAATAATAAAGACTGAAATTGCGATTTTTCACTAAATTATTCCAAATTCAAATTAATTTGGTTGGAGGCAAGTTATTCTCGTTCACTGTCTAATTTACTACGCTTTCATATCCAACACCAACTACTGGGACTCAACGACAAAAATGTATGGTGTGTCTATGCCTGCAAGTTGCTACAGTATGTCTGATATTTGTCTCAAATATTTTTCTCTGCTGCCTTCTTGGTTGAACCAGGTCTCGCTTGAAAAATCTATTCTCTCTCAATGTGACGAACCTGGATAAGTAAAGGTTAAATCAATAAAATCAGTGTTAACAGAACAATAGAAGCCAGGGGATTCAAACACAGCAAATGTATTGCTCAAAAAAGTATACACGTGAAAGAACAAATTGTACAAGTGGATTAAACAAATGTTTTTCCTGCATTGTAACAGTTATAACAAATCCATGACCCACTTATCAGGGAATCTTTAAGATCCAATATGTATACTGACCTAAAAGGTGTTGGTTTTTCATTAAAATGCATTATTAAATCAGGGTGGAATGATATTGATCGCACAATCATAAATAGTTCAGATATCTGCAAGTGATTCAAAGTACGCCTATTTTATCCAAGAAAGGTTGAATAAATGCCAGGTGCTTTCGCATCATGTGTGCAGTATTGGAACGAAAGCATAATGTTTACAGAAAGGTAAACATTTGACATTTTTGCAACAATTGACATTCAAAAAATTCAAAAAATGTTATTTGTGGTTTTTGTTTGAAGGTGAATATTCCTCTAGTAGTAGTGAGAGACCGCTATGGTGAGATATCATATGCATTCTTCGGTCTTTGCCTCCTGATTTAATGGGCTTGGCCAATAAGCAAAAACATGTCTCCAAACCTCGGCAGCATTCCAATCGGCACCCTATTCCCTACGTGTAGTGCACTTTGCATACTTTGCTGGTGCTACTGCCTGGCCACCATCTCCTTCACCAACAGCCCTTCTTTCTCCCTCCCCCTGGGCCGTCCCAGTGCAGCCTGCCTCCTGTGGGGTCCAGTCCCAGCGCCACACATGAAGCATGTGGTCATAGAAGGAACAGCTGGCCATCAGGCAGGACACTGCAGGGCTGTCCACGGCAGGGTTAGGACAGGCAGGTGGGCCTGCCACAGAGCTAGCAGATGACGGGGATAAACTCTCAGGTATGTAACGTCCTGAGTCATCCTCCAAGGAGGTGTCGAAGCTGGCAGTGGGAGATTCATACTGAATCCTTAGGTGTCCTCCTGTACGGCTCTCTGTTTGGGACTGTCTTGACTCTGTGGTCTCCAGAGGGGAGCAGGGGGGAGGCTCCTCCAGGGAAAGCTGGGACCAGTCAGCCCCATAGGCCAGGGAATTGTGGAGGATATAGGAGGCTAGGACAGAACACGCTCCTCCGCTGCCCTCTAGAGGAAGAAGTAAATATTACAGGTTTGACAAAATGACAAGACATAACTTGGGTCTTATTCATACTAACACAGGGTAGAAAAACTTTTGCAATAAAAAAATAAAACAAGTGTTTCTTATTGGACAAATTCAGGTAGGCTCCTCCCTGCTTCAGTTGTTTCCTTGTGAATACAACCCAGCTCTTCAACCAGACAGACATGGTAGTTGTGGCAAAGCGTCATGTCCCAGACAGTCAGACTCACCCAGAGCTTGCTGGCAGTGAAGGATGTGGAAATCGTTGTGCATGCAGGCAGCCAACAGCAAGTGCTCATGGGTAGGATGCCACTTCAGTCTCCACACTCCGCCACCCAGAGCACTCTCACTGAGAGGCTGACGCATGTTCCTCTCGTCCCACAGGAGCACCTGCTCGTCATAGCTACAGGACAGGAGAGAGTTCAAATGATTCACTGCATCTCAAATGGAACACTATTCCCTATATAGTGCACTACTTTTGTCCAGAGTCCAGATCATTCCCTATAGAGTGCACTACATTTGAACAGGAGCCCTAAGGGCTCTGGTCAAAAGTAGTGCACTACATTGAGAACAGTGTGCCATTTCGGACGCAAGCACTATAGGGTTCGTATGGGCCTCAGGGTTCGATCCTTCACACATCTGGTAAGTAACATCAATTAGTATGTTGATAGAAAAAAAACAGATTACTCAGCTTTTCTCCCAGGAACACATAGTGAATATAAATGGGAGCTTGATGAATACAAGGATTATAGTATAATATCAGCCTGGCCTTTTGAAAATAAAACACCTGACTGAAATAATCAAAATCAATGTTGATTTACCTGCCTGTGGCTAGAATGCGCTCCCGGTGTGGGCTACTGTGTACACTGCATACACCCATCGAGTGCCTTCAAGAAAGGAAAAACGGTATTGGTTACATGTTCATTTAAGACATGTTTCTGAGGCACCCACTGACTTGGCCATGGGAATGGCGAATGCATTTTGACTGCGTATTGTGTCAACATGCTCACCTCTTGCTGGTGAATGTGGGGGAAGAGGGACCCATCCTGAGATCCCATCCCTTAAGTTTGCAGTCATCCCCACCTGCCAGGTGCATTCCATTCAGACAACACACACACACACACACGACAGGTTTGGTCATGTTTAAATTATTCTGCAAGCACGCAGACAACAGTTAACATGAGGTCACCAACTGAACTTGCTGCTATGGAAGATCAAAACATAGGACGCATGTCACAATACTTTTTAAAGAACATGAGGATCCCGTCTGCTCAAAAAGCATGACAACCCTGACCATCTTATTAAGGCAACGTGTAAACATCATCATCACACAAGGAGGGGCAAACATTTAGGTTTCAGAAACAAAGACAGATAAACCGAAAATAGGATGGATAACACAGAACTTGAAAGGAGGGTATTGAGCACTAAGCGGCCTGTATTAGCTGATGTGTTTTCGAGAGGGAGTGTTACCGGAGTAGACAAGCTGAGTATCCCAGTATGAGAATGCTGAGATCCAGGCTTCAAAGTCGTGGGCCTTCCACTGTGATACAGCAGTGAGACTGTTCTCCCCCAGGGACAAGACGTTGACACAGCCTGCAGAGTCACTGGACACCACACGCACGTCACTACTGCAGAGGGGAAGAGGAGAGGATACGCCATGGATGGGTCTCAAATGGCACCCTATTCCCTATATTGTGCACTACTTTTAAACAGGGCCCACGGGGATGAAAACCCTAGGTAATCACAGAACTTAGTACTATATCCTAAGCAATTCTATTGCGCTGCTCTTTCTCTGACAATATTAAAATGACTTAAATGGAATATTAGGAATATGTATTCCTAAAATGATATTACTCCTGTTCAGAACAAAACCATTCAAAATACTACATCAGAGAGCATAATTTAGCCACAGAGGATCAATAGCTTCAAAAAAAGTTGCTGTGGATCAAGATTAATCATAAGCACTTAAAGTCGGGAAGGCCAGAATTTGGGCAGCATGCACGCCAAATATAGAACAGCTTGTTGCATTGTGGCCATAGACATATAATCCATAGAAGGGTTTTGAAAACCTCTAAGCCTAGCAATTTGACTGTTAAACTCATGGGTACACTAGCTATTGCTGCCAGTCCTGACTTGAATGGATTATACTACTATGGTTGGTTGCGGCTGTCAGTTAGCCTTTCGCAAATTTCAAGATATAATTGCGAGAAAAAATGTCAAGTTCGGAAAGCAAATGCCTACTGCTGAAAATAGAAGACTAATCTGTCTGTAGAAGCCAACCCAAAAAATGTTGCAACAACTTTTTGAGCGAACAACACTTTTTCTAAGTAGCTTATCTTGAAATAAGCTTTTGGCATGAGTGCATCGGCCATCACCGGTAAGTAGCCTAGGCTTCATCTTCATCATTCAGTGCCACTGGAAAGTTATTTAGTAGCCTACTGCAACCTAGAATATACACTGAGTCTAAAAAAGATTAAGTTGCACCCCCTATGTCCTCAGAATAGCCTCAATTCGTCGGGGCATGGACTCTACAAGGTGTCAAAAGCGTTCCACAGGGGTGATGGTCCATGTTTTCCCACAGTTGTGTCAAGTTGGCCGAATGTCCTTTGGATGGTGGACCATTCTTGATATACACAGGAAACTGTTGAGCGTGATAAACCCAGCAGCTTTGCAGTTCTTGACACTCAAACCGGTGTCCTTGGCACCTACTACCATACCCCATTCAAAGGCACTTCAATCTTTTGACTTGCCCATTCACCCTCTGAATGACACACATACACAATCCATGTCTCAATTGTCTCAAGGCTTAAAAATTAAATAAAGGGGGATTAGAAATGATGCAAACAATTAAATTGATACAACCTACAATCTGCGATATTAAAGTTGATCTACCCCCACAAAATAAAAATAAAATACAAATAATGTATTTTTGTTCTGTTTTTTTACCCCTTTTTCTCCCCAATTTCATAGTATCCAATTGGTAGTTACAGTCTTGTCTCATCGCTGCAACTCCCGTACGGAGAGGCAAAGGTTGAGAGCTGTGCGTCCCCCGAAACACGACCCAACCAAGCCGCACTGCTTCTTGACACAATACCCGCTTAACCCGGAAGCCAGCCACACCAATATGTTGGAGGAAACAACGTACACCTGGCGACCTTGTCAGCGTGCAACCGCCCGCCCACCACAGGAGTCGCTAGAGCGCGATGGGACAAGGACATCTCTGCCGGCCAGACCCTCCCCTAACCCGGACGACACTGGGCCAAATGGGTCTCCCGGTCGCGGCAATGCTCAAACCAGGATCTCTAGTGGCACAGCTAGCACTGCAGTGCCTTAGACGACTGCGCCACTTGGGAGGCATAAATTATGTATTTTAACATGTAAATGACGTAGAATTGCATGAAATGCATTTATAAAAAGGCCCACTTATTTCAAGGCCCTGCTAAAGAAAATCCCCATGTGTGGAAATAAAAAATAAAAAAAACACCTCTGTTCAACTGTATGCCACTACGGAAATGTGACTATAGATGTATGCAATGCTTTATAGTTGAATCTTTATTTAACTAGGCAAGTCAGTTAAGAACAAATTCTTATTTACAATGATGGACTACACCGGCCAAACCTGGACGACGCTGGGCCAATTGTGCGCCGCACTATGGGACTCCCAATCACGGCCGGTTGTGATACAGCCTGGATTTGAATCAGGGTGTCTGTGGTGACGCCTCTAGCACTGAGATGCAGTGTCTTAGACAGCTGCACCACTCGGGAGCCCAAATAATGAACTTGAAACAGACAAACAAACTTACCACGGATATGCTTACATTTTGAAATTTTACTGACTATTAGAACATTAGTTGTCCAATCGGTGGTCTTTAGTAACCTCCCATGCAGTGTTCAGTATATCCCAAATGAAGCCATTATCCTCACCTGTTACCTCTTCCAGTGGACCAGTCTAATGACAGAGCCAACTTATCAGGTCCCAGTCCCAAACTGGTCACAGTCTGCAGAGCACACCGGCCTTCCTACTGGAGACACGTATCCATAAGAGCAGTGCCCAAAGCTAGGGTTGCACAATTCCCTAGTTTTTCTGAAATCCTGTTTAGAGGATTACGGATGTTGTGCTTATTCCATCCTGATTCCAGTAATATTGCAAATCAGGATATCTGGACAACCAGGGAATTTGGGGAAGCTACTAGAATTTTGCAACCCTAACCCAAACACTCTTTAACATAACGGACATGGATATTCGACAGTGAATGAATCTGTATCTCACCTGACTCTCTATGAGTCTGTGCAGCTGTAGCTCCCCACTGGCTGTAGCCATGCCCAACAGAGGCTTCTCTGACACTGGCACATGACACCTGATAATAGAGGTATAGCAATAAAGTAATCATCAAGGCCAGGTGGAGGATCTCCATTGAAATAGCTTTTTTGTTCCGGACAAGGTCTAATGTGTCAAGGAAACCAGCCCAAACTGAAAAGAAGCTTGTAGCTGTTTGCCTCATCTTACCATTTTATATCTAATATAGCTGGTGTGTCAATCCGCTGCAGCTCACTGAGGGGCGGACACATAGGTCCTTGTTGACGAAACTTGAACAGGTACAGTCGGCCAATCCGAGTAGCCGCGTCCTCTGGTCCCTGATGATTGCACAATGAGAGAACTGTTACACCACCTTATACACACACACCAGAGTCCCAACGTGTATGAGAAGTAACAACTTTCTGATAAACAGTCAGTGACATACATCATGGTGTATACAGTCATACACTACAAGACCAAAAGTATGTGGACACCTGCTCGTCGAACATCTCATTCCAAAAATCATGGGCATTAATATGGAGTTGGGCCCCCCTTTGCTGCTATAACATCCTGCACTCTTCTGGGAAGGCTTTCCACTAGATGGAACATTACTGTGAGGACTTGCTTCCATTCAGCCACAAGAGCATTAGTGAGGTCGGGCACTGATGGCTTAGATTGGCTTTGATCGGGTTGCTTGTAGCTGGTTTGAAAATTATTTAAAAGACAGAACACAGTGTGTACTTACTGATGGCGTTAACTCAGGATTTCTACTCGTAACAAAAGGTGTCCCACAAGGTTTGATTCTTGGTTCAGTTCTTTTCACAATTTATATTAACAGCATTGGTCTATTTGTACAAAACTGTAACTGTCATTTGTAAGGAGATGACACTGTTGTATACGCTACTGCCCCTACGGCACCTCAGGTTCTGTTAACTCTTCAATCTGCTTTTACTACCTTGCAGAAAGCCTTGGTTGACCTGAAGTTGGTACTAAATGCTGGTAAAATCAAGTACATTTTCCAAATCATGTAATGATGTAACTGATGATTTTTGCATAAGTACGTTAGATGGTGCCCCCATTGATCGTGTCCCCGCCTAAAAATATCTGGGCATCTGGATTGACGAAAAGCATGCTGACGAGTTAGTCAAGAAATTAAGAATTAAGTTGGGCTTCTTCTATAGGAATAGGGCTTGCATTTCATTAAAAATAGTAGAAAACAGACAATTCAGTCTACATTTATTCCTGTTGAAGTGTATGGCGATATTATATACATGAATGCAGATGCCGGTGTTTTGAAGCCCTTGGACACAATTTATTATAGCACACTTCGTTTTATAACATCTGACAGTTGACAATCACCACTGCATATTTTAACATAAAGTTGGTTGGACCTCACTAAAAACACGTCATTCTGTTTTTGTTTATAAAGCCTTGCTCAAACTACCAATTTACTTAACATCATTGTTGAAATATAGAAACTCGGATTACAACACTAGATCACAGGGTTGTTTAATGACGGAGACTTCCCTTTCCTTTTCCTACCAGGCCCCTATCATGTTGAATAATCTTCAAGTAATGCTTCATTTGGATGTGTTGTTGGCTCTGGGTCAGTTTAAGAGAAAGGGATCCTTATATTGATAAATGTGTTTTGTTTATTGTGTATATAATATTAGCTATTTATTTAATTGTGTGTTTTAAGTTGTGTATAATTTTATTTTCCTGTATTGTTACCAGGGCACATTTGCAAATGAGACCTAGGTCTCAATGTGTTTTTCCCTGGTTAAATGAAAAGTTACCTGTTTGGGATAGGGGGCGGTATTTTCACATCCGGATGAAAAGCGTGCCCAAAGTAAACTACCTGCTACTCAGGCCCAGAAGCTAGGATATGCATATAAATGGTAGATTTGTATAGACAACACTCTAAAGTTTCATAAACTGTTAAAATTATGTCTGTGAGTATAACAGAGCTTATTTGGCAGGCGAAATCCCAAGGACAAACCATCTAGGATTTTTTATTTTTTAGGTGACTGTTTTCATGGGAATCTAGATTTCTGAGGCATCTGGTTGCAGTTCCTAGGGCTTCCTCTAGATGTCAACAGTCTTTAGAAATTGGTTGATGGTTTTTTTTTGAGTAATGAAGAAGTATGGCTGTTCAGACTGAGTGTCGAGTCTAGTGTACTGTTGTGTTTGGGGCGCACGACCTGGCACTCACTCCACTTTGCTTTTATCCGCTATTGAATATAGTTTATTCCGTCTTACATTTTATCATACCTAAAGTTGGATTAGGAAAGTTGTTTGAAATGTTTGGACCAAGATTACAGGTAATTTATTAGATAATGTGTAGTCATGTTGAGCGAGTTGGAACCGGTGTTTTTCTGAATCAAACGCGACAAATTAATGGACATTTTGGGGTTATAACGATGGAATTAATCGAACAAAAGGACCATTTGTGATGTTTATGGGACATATTGGAGTGCCAACAGAAGATCTTCAAAGGTAAGGTATAAATTTATATCGTTATTTCTGAGTTTTGTGTGGCGCCTGGCAGTTTGAAATATGATTGTCATGTGTTTGTTTGGGGTGCTGGCCTCAGATAATCGCATGGTTTGCTTTTGCCGTAAAGCCTTTTTGAAATCTGACACGGTGGCTGGATTAACAATAAATTAAGCTGTATTTTGGTGTATTACACTTGTGATTTTATGAAAGTTAAATATTTATAATTTATTTAGAATTTCGTGCTCTGCAATTTCACCAGATGTTGTCGAAATGTTCCGCTAGCGGAACCCCTAGCCGTAAAAGGTTTTAATAAAAGTTGGGCGATTAGGCCTGGCTCGCAGTCGGCATTCCAATTCATCCCAAAGGTGTTTGATGAAGTTGAGGTCAGGGCTCTGTGCAGGCCAGTCAAGTTCTTCCACACCGATCTCGACAAACCATTTCTGTATGGACCTCACTTTGTGCACGGGGGCATTGTAATGCTGAAACAGGAAAGGGCCTTCCCCAAACTACTAGTACAAAGTTCCAAGCACAGAACAGACTAGAATGTAATTGTATGCTGTAGCGTTAAGATTTCCCTTTACTGGAACTAAGGAGCCAAACTTTACAGTTGGCACTATGCATTCGGGCAGGTAGTGATCTACTGGCATCCTGCAAACCCACATTTGTCTGTCGGAATGCCAGATGGTGAAGCGTGATTCATCACTCCAGAGAACGCGTTCCCACTGCTCCAGAGTCCAATGGTGTCAAGCTTTGCACCACTACAGCCGACGCTTGGCATTGCGCATGGTGATCTTATGCTTGTGTGTACGGCTGCTCGGCTCCCCGACGAACAGTTATTGTGCTGACGTTGCTTTCAAAAGGCAGTTTGGAACTCGGGAAGAGAGTGTTGCAACCAAGGATTTTTAAGTGCTACACGCTTCAGCGGTCCGTTCTGTGAGATTGTGTGACCAACCATTTCGGGGCTGAGCAGTTGTTGCTCCTAGACGTTTCCACGTCACAATAACAGCACTTACAGTTGACCGAGGCAGCTCTAGCCGGCCAGAAATTTGACAAACTGACTTGTTGGAATGGTGGCATCCTATGACGGTGCCACATTGAAAGTCACTGAGCTCTTCAGTAAGGCCATTCTACTGACTTTGTAAATGGAGATTGCATGGCTTTGTGCTCGATTTTATACACCTGTCAGCAATGGGTGTGGCTGAAATAGCTGAATTCACTCATTTCACGAAGAATCCACATACTTTTGTATATATAGTGTATCTTGTCTTTGAATGTCTGTTTGTCTAACGATGGTGTCTACAATCTTACCGCATCTGGCCCTTTCTGCAGTTGATATGTTCCACATGCCAGTATGTTGTGCCACTCTGGGATGGGGCACCACTCCACTGTGTCGGCACTCAGCTCTGTGTCTAACACCTGAAGACTGCGGGTCCTTGACTTCCAAGCCATCGCAATATGTTCTGCATATTACTGGACCAAAGCACCAGTCAAATATGCAAATATGGACAGTGTCAACAATTAGTATGCCAAGACAACACAGCCCACCATCAACAACATGAACACGGGTAACATAGGATTGGATCAAATATTAGTTAACTAGCTAGCTAACTAACTATTTAACTGCTGGTTGAGATACATGCAACATAAACAAGCTAGCCTCCAGCTAGCGCACATATTTAGCAAAACCAGCACTAACGTTACTGTTAGCAGGCTATAATTTACCTCCCTACTTCGCTAGCAACAGGCGCCTAGACGAACATTTAGCTAGCTACACAGTTCCAACTATATTATTTCGATTGAATTCCAACGCACATAATATCCCAATAAGCTATATTTGTTTGCAGATCAACATATATTCTGATAAATAAATTAGAAACATACATGTGAAGCAGCTATTCGGCTGGCAAACACTTCCTGAATGACGCTGCCACGTCACCGACTGGGGGCTATATTCAGCATCGAAACGTTGCACAATGTTACATAGACGTGGGGTATCACTAGCCACCCACTGGCAACCACACACAGTGGATGTTCCCTGACCATCAGCTCATGCCCACACCAACACAAAACATGGATGGAAATCTACCGTTGACCCAATCATCGTATTGCACCGTGGTAGATAAAAAAGACCAATCTAAACTAATATGCTACACGCATACAACATCTGGGATATTCAATGTTGGGTGAGTGTTGATTGCTATCTAGCCATTTCCGTATGGATAGAAACCATGCGTTATAACAAAGTAAACTGACCAGAAAACTGACCTAGCGAGCTACAGTAGTTGTGGACATGTAGGTAGCTATTTATTATACAGTTTTGCTCCAATAGAGAGGTGATCTCATCGACTCGGGTGAATCACAGTAAGCTCGTGCTGCAGTGTTCAGGTTAGTGCTAACAACAATAACAACAAAGCTGCCGCCAGTGGTACCATATAGATATTGCCATAATATTCACCGGTAAAATAAAGATTGGTGTAGTAACACATGCAGCTAACATCATACTTGTTTTCTCTTTCAGCTTGACAAATGCCTTTGATGTGTGGAGCACAGATTTCACCGAGGAGACATTGAACCAGTTTGTATGTATCCTGTAAAAATATGTAGGTTCTTAATGCATTATTTTGGCTTTTCCCCTCTGTATATGATAACAAAATGACATGCACATTTATTTTCAGAGACAGAAGTTTGCCTTAAAGTCAACAGAGGATTATATCCTGAAAATCAGGTATGTTTATCCCATTTCCCAGTATATTTTAATCCAAGGACCTCATGCACTCCTTGAGATCCTCACAAGATCCTTTACACTTTCCATGCCTTTACAATACTTGCAAATTCCTCCCCTCTCCTCTCCTATGTTCTTCCAGGTCTGCGTGTGGGAGTGGGAGTGTGTCGGTATCGGTGGAGGACACCGATGCAGTGCTCTATTTAGCGGCCAGTCCAGGAGACCTGAGTGTGACTCTGTCCAGACTAAAAGAACAAGAGGCTAAAGAGGTCCTGAGAGAGCTGCTGTTTAGAATGGCAGACAGCCTGACCCATTTAAACAATACTGGTGAGGTTAGGGACAAAGCTCTTATACAGCATACAAAGTTCTCCTCACATACTGTACTCTTTCCTATCTAGGGAAGGCCTTGCTAACTGCTGTTACAGAATGCATGTTTACTCTTACCACACTGTCTTTATGTTCTCTGTTGTGTTACTATGTTCTCTCCAGCAGGCCCTGCCTCATTCAGTCCTGGGAAGAGTCCGCACAAACGGAATACAGGTGCTGTGTGACAAGTTCTCTTCATCTTATTTTTTATGTATTTTTAGTTGCCTTGATAAATTACAATAGAACATAGCTCATCCTCTAACGTATGAGGATGAGCTATCCTCATAGAGGTGTATTAGGAACGATGATGTGTAGTAAATGCTACTCTTGCTCTTTCAGACTTTGAGCCAAGGAGACACCAGCAGAGTGGCCAAACTATGGCAGTCAAGAAGCGTCTCCCAGGAGATTCTCTCATCAACCCAGGAACTAAGAGGTTCATCACCAATACATCACCTTCTCACTGAGATCAGGACAGTGGCTGTCCCAAATGGCTCCATATCTCATATATAGTGTACTATTTTTTTTACCAGGGCCCATAGGTCTCAGCTTAAAAGTTGTGCACTATAAAGGGATATGCCTTTGATCCAAAATAGTCCACTAGTTTAAAAGGCTGAACCCTGGTCAAAAGTAGTGCACTATAACTGGAAGAGGGTGGCATTTGGGACGTAGAGAACAGACGGTCTTTACATATTGTATTTACATGCATCTGCATGCAAATAATGTAAAGAGACAAGTTCACTATTATTTATGTTTTTCTGACCTTTTTCAGAAAGCGTCAAGCAACCGGGGTGGCATTTGATGAAGAAGACGATCAATGATAATTTGCTAAGAGGAATGACCACAGTTGCTTTCCATCCTTGCTGTCACATTTCTCCAGCATACAAACAATATAGTGCATGAATGTTCTTTTAATCCACTAACACTAAGCCATACAGCTTCAACAAAAAATCCCAAATGGCACTCATTCCCTATTTGGTGCACTACTTTTGACCAGATCCCTATGGGTCATGATTAAAAGTAGTGCACTATATAGGGTGCCTGTTTAAAAGTAGTGCACTATATAGGGTGCAATTTTAGACGCACTCATTATCATTACCTCAATCACTGTGGGAAGACTTGAAACATGTCTTCCCCCAAAAAATTCTCCCCAATTTTCGTGGTATTCAATTGGTAGTTACAGTCTTATCTCATCGCTGCAACTCCCGTTACGGACTCGGGAGAGGCGAAGGTCGTGAGCCGTGCGTCGTCCGAAACGCAACCAAACCAAGCCGCACTGCTTCTTGACACAATGCCCGCTTAACCCGGAAGTCAGCCGCACCAATGTGTTGGAGGAAACACCGTACACCTGGCGACTGTGTCAGTGTGCATTGCGCCCGGCTTGCCACAGGAGTCGCTTGTGCGCAAAGGGACAAGGACATCCCTGCCGGCCAAACCCTCCACTAACCCGGACGCAGCTGGGCCAATTGTGGACCACCGCCCCATGGGTCTCCCGGCTGCAACAGAGCCTGGACTCGAACCCAGAATCTCTAGTGGCACAGCCTTAGACCACTGCGCCACTCAGGAGGCTCATATTTGAATCTTTTAACTTTATAATAAGCATGACTTTTTAAAGCCATTCTCCTTGTCCAATCATTCATGTCGATTTGTTCTAATAATATATAATAATACTTTTTAACAAGTTAGTCAAATCTGCTCAGGAAACCATGAAATTGATAGTGTATATCAGACTGATTCTCATATCTTTATTGTTAGCAAAATGACTGCAAGCCTTCAAAGAGCATGCACAGTAAAATATTTGGTTCTAATACCTAATGTTGAAGGTAGCTACTAGAATACTATAATTAAATGCATGATTAAAACCATAGATAAAAATAACCCAATTGATACCTGATTTATTTGTCATTTTTTTGTTTAAAAATCCAGATCACCCAACGTGAAGCACAGAATACAGAAACAACAGTAGATTCAGCAACAAGTCCAAATGTAACGCAAGAAGAACAAATATGAACAGATGCTTTACAACAGAAAAATGTCAGACACATTTTCATAAAATATATAGATATATATTATATTCAGATGCACACATACACTACCTGGGTAAATTCCAATGCATTTTCGCTTTAGAGCAAAGCCAAGTAATCACTAGATTGATGAAGAAAAAAAAAATCTCATCGTATTTGCACCCATGTAGAATTGCACCCAATTCTCATATTTGCTGGTGTTGTTTAAAAAAAACTGTTTGTTTTACTTTTACTCCAGAGACCTTTGAACGATAAGTTCTTGTCAATTTTACATTTTTTTTAATTTTTTAAATCAAGCTTTTTTTTGCTCAGGGAAACTTCAAATACATGTTTAAGTATTCAGAGATGTTGGGTGGCAACAACAGTTGCAATAGATCAAATAATGATCAAAACCATCTAAAATGGTTCTAAACCACATCGCTGTTCCTTTGAGGTCCAGAGTCACAGAACTCTAGTTAAAGCAGAGCATCACGGTCATCATTTAGCCTTGAGTTAAAGGACACAAGTTAACCTCAAGTTCATTACATCTTTCCTCACAGCTTTTCAGCTCCCAACATATACAGGTAGCATTAATTAACACATTTCAAAGACAGGCTTGGTTTCTCATTCTCATATTAGTCCACATGAAAAATCATAATTTTGTCCTGGACTTCAGTAAAACATTTCACCTACTTTACATTCTGAGGAAAACAAATTACAACAATTAGTTTCCTTGTTTAATAGTAAAAGGATAACAAACACCCCAGTCAAGATATTTTTTTTTTTCAAATAAGTCCAAATAGGTCACCCATTAAGAAATCAATGTGTTCAATTACATAGAATTAGTCCACGAAATAACTTAAGCAATTTCTGAGAGGAATTAAGAGAGATCACAACTATATCTTTACAAAACAAACACCCCATGAACATATCCATTTCAAATCACATGGCAACATACATATTCAGGACAAACATTTCTCTTCATTAATGACGTGGTGTGGGTGTTCTTCAAAATTCCTAATGTGCTCCAACTTCCAAAAGAAATAGTCAGCAGACTTGAAAGCATCTTGTAAATCATACAATCTCAAGTACAAACTAAACAATGATCAGAAAGTTCAACTTCTTTTTCTCACAGTGATGGTAGTGCAGTAGTGTATGCTTATTATTGTAAATCCTGTATGTGTCCTTTCTTATAGGTATTACAGGATATAATTATTATTAAGTTCAGTTCTTTTCACGGTTTTTGGATTACTTAAATTATCTTGTTGATTACCTTCATTGTAAAGTAAGTTATTACATGGTGTCCAACATAGGATCTTGTTGAAAGAAACAAATCATTATGATTTGTAGAAGCACACAATTCAGCATTCAGTAGAAAGTGCTCTAATTATCATGTCGAGACAAAAATATACAGTGTCCAAATGAAGAGGCTAGAGATTTGGGAGGCACCATCAGCATCATCATCAACATAGAATCATTCCGTTACATTCTCTTAAAAGAGGAAATCTGGTGCAGCTTTCCTCTGACTCACTTAGTCTAGTAAAGTGATTTCAAATAAAAGGCCAACGATTCAGGACTCACGTCAAAACTTACTTAGCTATCAACCATCATCAGTTACAGTGCCTTGCGAAAGTATTCGGCCCCCTTGAACTTTGCGACCTTTTGCCACATTTCAGGCTTCAAGCATAAAGATATAAAACTGTATTTTTTTGTGAAGAATCAACAACAAGTGGGACACAATCATGAAGTGGAACGACATTTATTGGATATTTCAAACTTTTTTAACAAATCAAAAACTGAAAAATTGGGCGTGCAAAATTATTCAGCCCCCTTAAGTTAATACTTTGTAGCGCCACCTTTTGCTGCGATTACAGCTGTAAGTCGCTTGGGGTATGTCTCTATCAGTTTTGCACATCGAAAGACTGACATTTTTTCCCATTCCTCCTTGCAAAACAGCTCGAGCTCAGTGAGGTTGGATGGAGAGCATTTGTGAACAGCAGTTTTCAGTTCTTTCCACAGATTCTCGATTGGATTCAGGTCTGGACTTTGACTTGGCCATTCTAACACCTGGATATGTTTATTTTTGAACCATTCCATTGTAGATTTTGCTTTATGTTTTGGATCATTGTCTTGTTGGAAGACAAATCTCCGTCCCAGTCTCAGGTATTTTGCAGACTCCATCAGGTCTTCTTCCAGAATGGTCCTGTATTTGGCTCCATCCATCTTCCCATCAATTTTAACCATCTTCCCTGTCCCTGCTGAAGAAAAGCAGGCCCAAACCATGATGCTGCCACCACCATGTTTGACAGTGGGGATGGTGTGTTCAGCTGTGTTGCTTTTACGCCAAACATAACGTTTTGCATTGTTGCCAAAAAGTTCAATTTTGGTTTCATCTGACCAGAGCACCTTCTTCCACATGTTTGGTGTGTCTCCCAGGTGGCTTGTGGCAAACTTTAAACGACACTTTTTATGGATATCTTTAAGAAATGGCTTTCTTGCCACTTCCATAAAGGCCAGATTTGTGCAATATACGACTGATTGTTGTCCTATGGACAGAGTCTCCTACCTCAGCTGTAGATCTCTGCAGTTCATCCAGAGTGATCATGGGCCTCTTGGCTGCATCTCTGATCAGTCTTCTCCTTGTATGAGCTGAAAGTTTAGAGGGACGGCCAGGTCTTGGTAGATTTGCAGTGGTCTGATACTCCTTCCATTTCAATATTATCGCTTGCACAGTGCTCCTTGGGATGTTTAAAGCTTGGGAAATCTTTTTGTATCCAAATCCGGCTTTAAACTTCTTCACAACAGTATCTCGGACCTGCCTGGTGTGTTCCTTGTTCTTCATGATGCTCTCTGCGCTTTTAACGGACCTCTGAGACTATCACAGTGCAGGTGCATTTATACGGAGACTTGATTACACACAGGTGGATTGTATTTATACTCATTAGTCATTTAGGTCAACATTGGATCATTCAGAGATCCTCACTGAACTTCTGGAGAGAGTTTGCTGCACTGAAAGTAAAGGGGCTGAATAATTTTGCATGCCCAATTTTTCAGTTTTTGATTTGTTAAAAAAGTTTGAAATATCCAATAAATGTCGTTCCACTTCATGATTGTGTCCCACTTGTTGTTGATTCTTCACAAAAAAATACAGTTTTATATCTTTATGTTTGAAGCCTGAAATGTGGCAAAAGGTCGCAAAGTTCAAGGGGGCCGAATACTTTCGCAAGGCACTGTATTTCAAAATCAATCACAGATCAGATATCTGTCATGTATACATTTAGAAAATAAATAATTATTCTTGCCACAGAAAAATATAGATATATATACACTGTATGACACAACACTAGTTTGACTGGTTTCATGACAGCATGCTCTCAAGGCAGGTAGAGGATTTTAAAGGGGGTTGGGGTGGAATCTCTGGTTGAATAGGAACAGTGAGTCCCGAATGGCACCCTATTCCCTTCAGTACATGATGCACTACTATTGAACAGAGCCCCATGGGCCATGGTCAAAAGTAGTGCACTATATAGGAAATAGGGTGTGATTTAGGATGCAACTTGTACTTTGGCAGGGACGGAACAAATTTCACCAATGTTGAATCACAAATTCACTGCGTCAAACATCTGATAAAAGATTAGACTGAGTAAGGTGGTCATATCAGAAGGAATTATATGATATTTTGTGACATCATCGGCAGTGAATGAAGCCAACTTACCTAGTAGCGACATTAATACCTAATCAGACCTTTTGATTTCAGTCCTTTCTAGATGCACCGCATTGGTTTTCAGTGTTCCCATCTATCAATATATATAAAAAAAATACATATAAACATTCCTATAACAACATATCTCCATTAAAATGCAAGCATTCTCACCGTAGCAGTATGTTTCCCATGACAGAAGACCGATCTCTTCGTCACCTCAGCCTTTAACCATGGCTAACTCTGACAGCTTTGAGAGGCTGACTTCACTTCTCTGTCCTTCTCTTCTCTGTCCCACTGTGTCTCCTTCTCCGAGTCCAATGCCTCAGTCTCTGTCACTGTTAGGTGCTTGAGGCTAAAAATTAAATGTATCTTACTTTTCCCTTGGGTAGATAGAGACGGTCCATTCTCTTCCTAGTACATGTAAATCCGTGGAGGCTGGCGGGAGGAGCTATAGGAGGATGGACTCATTGTAATGGCTGGAATTAAATCAATGGAATGGAATCAAACATTCCAGCCATTACAATGAGCCCTGCCTCCTATAGCTCCTCCCACCAGCCTCCTCTGATGTATATTTCCTCCTCTCTCTTTCTAATAGACACACCCTCTCTGAATTTCCTCCTCCCAATTTGTATATCTAGCCACACCCTCCCTGAGTTTCCTCCTCCCACGTTGTCTGTCCAGCCACGCCCCCTCTCTGAGTTTCCACAGTTCAACAGACAGTATCTGTGTTCAAGGAGAGCTGCACCTGCCATGGAGACATACCGGTGATTAGTAAAGGATAAAATACAGTCAAGTTTACTTAGTTAAGTACTTAAGTGTGATCTGCACAGTATCTATGTAGACAACATCCCATCTCACTTTCTCAGTCTTCTCCTCTCCCCTCAAACCCTCTCTTCCCTTTACACCCTCTCCTCCACTTTCTCCTCTCTCTTCCCGCCTCTCACCCTCTCCTCTTCAAAGCTGATGAGGCCCTCATCGTCGTCACTCTCCAGTTCCTCCGGCTCTTCGCTGACCAGGGCGCTGAGCTCCGTATTGGCCGGCCGGGGCCTCAGCAGGGTGAGCAGGCGCTGCAGGGGTGACTGGCCTCCACCAGGGGGGGAACTCTCCTGCTGCTCCAGGTTGTCACTTTGCTTCTTGGCAAAGTTCACGAACACCTAGGGAAGGGAGAGAACGCAGAGAAACAAAGACAAGGGGATATAATTTAGACTTTTTATTTTAGATGTTTCAGCTGCAAGGCCTTCCTCAAGTCAACAAACAAACATGAAAGGGAGCAAAAACCGATGTCTGTGCATGTTTTAATAAACATTTAAAATCACCTCATCTGTACTGTCTCAGTGTGGAAATGACCAGTGATGTAAAGTACTTTCAAGTATACATACTTGAAAGTACTACTTTAGTAGATTTTTAGGGGTACTTTACTTTACTTTACTATTTATATTTTTGACAAATTTTTTTATTTATTTATTTTTACCCCTTTTTCTCCCCAATTTCGTGGTTTCCAATTGTTTTAGTAGCTACTATCTTGTCTCATCGCTACAACTCCCGTACGGGCTCGGGAGAGACGAAGGTTGAAAGTCATGCGTCCTCCGATACACAACCCAACCAAGCCGCACTGCTTCTTAACACAGCGCGCATCCAACCCGGAAGCCAGCCGCACCAATGACCAAGAGGAAACACCGTGCACCTGGCAACCTTGGTTAGCGCGTACTGCGCCCGGCCCGCCACAGGAGTCGCTGGTGCGTGATGAGACAAGGATGTCCCTACCGGCCAAGCACCCCCTCCCTAACCCGGATGACGCTAGGCCAATTGTGCGTCGCCCCACGGACCTCCCGGTCACGGCCGGCTACGACAGAGCCTGGGCGCGAACCCAGAGTCTCTGATGACACAGCTGGCGCTGCAGTACAGCGCCCTTAACCACTGCGCCACCCGGGAGGCCATTTTTTTTACCATTTTTACTTTTACTTCACTGCATTCCTAAATAAAAGTTTGTTTTCCCTGACACCCCAAAATACTTGTTACATTTTGAATGCTTAGCAGGACAGGAAAATTGTCTAATTGCCACTTATCAAGAGAACATCCCTGGTCATCCATACTGCCTCTGATCTGGCAGACTAAAATGCTTTGTAAATTATGAGTGTTGGAGAGTGCTCCATGGCTATCTGTAAATAAAAATAAAATAAACAAATGATGCTGTCTGGTTTGCTTTATATAAGGAATTTGAAAATATTTATATTTTTACTTTAGATTTTTAAGTATATTTTAGCAATTATTTAAAACCAAATACTTTTACTGAAGTACTATTGTACTAGGTGACTTTCACTTGAGTCATTTTCTGTTAAGTTATCTTGACTTATACTCAAGTTTGAAAATTGGGTAATTTTTCCCACCACTGGAAATGACTAAAACACAGTGTAACAGTAACTCACATTGTCCAGTGTGGTCTGGCTGACAGAGTAGTCCTCTATCCCCAGCACCCCCACCACCTGCTCCATCTTACTGAACACCTGGGCCAGGGAGATCCTGTCTGACTTCAGCTGGAACTGGACTTTGGTGTGGTGGCGCTCCTGGGGGTGGATTCAATTCAAACAACTTGTCTTATTTGCAATCACGTTTTTTCCCTGCCACTGACTCTGCTGATAGCAGTTATGTCAAAGAAGAGTCTACCTGCAACAACTGGGATAAGTGGTCCAACTAAACTTAGGGTTCGACTCAATCTGTACAGCTGAAGCTTTCATTTTAAGGTAATTTCCGATTGAGCCGACGACATACGCAGCGTTTATCGCGAATGCATTCTCTGCTAGAGCAGGAACATTGCCTTTAAATTTAAATCACGCTTTAAAGCTGAGCTTCCTCGATGCGGAATGAATAGAGCCCTAATTGAACGCACTGACTGTAAGCGCTCTGGATAAGTCTCATGTATCAAGTTTTAATGTCACGTCCAAAGTTCAGTGTAATGCCTTTCTTGCAGGCTCCAAACCCAACAATGCAGTACAAAAAAATAGCACAAGAGCGTCTGCTAAATGGCAAATGTAATGTGTACCTTTAGTACAGCCTCAGGGAAATTCCTGTTGAAGAATCTCACCACCTCCTTCACATTGGAACTGATTCTAGTCCGCACTGTGATCATGTAACCATCACCAAACCTAAGGAAGGGACACAACCAGGATGAGAGTAGACCAGACACACAGGCCATGATTGCTTAATTTAGAAATTCAACCTTCTTCCTTGAAGTAATCCCAGATCTAAATTGGTTGGATTGGGAGAGTAATAGGGTGGTAACCTTGCTTACATCTATCTAACCACATATGGATCTGTGCTTACCTCAAGGAAATAAGGAAGGAAGGATGCATTTCTGAAGTATTTCAACAGGGTCACAGATGACATAACAGGTCGTGTAACCGTATAGACAAACGACAAGTTGAAGGAAGGAGGAAATAGAAAAAAAGAAGGGTGATTCAAAGATGATTACAGATGAGTTGGCATCCCATAATGTCTTCAGCTTCTGGTTGGCCTAGCAACAGAGTGAGGCCACACCCTGCATTAGCTGAATGAGTTTGCACTTCTGCTGACCTGTTCTTGAGGTGCTGGATGCTGCCCAGGCATTTGAACCTGCCGTTGACCATGATGCCCAGTCTGGTGCACAGAGCCTCACATTCCTCCATACTGCAGAGACAGAGACATTCACAGTTGACATTTGAGTCATTTAGCAGACATACTGACAGTCACTGCTATCGGCAGAATCAGTGCCAGGAGGACAAAACAAGCGTGGGTGTGAGGGCAAGGCAGGGGATAACAGACGTCTTACCCACAACACTTCAACAATGCAGATAGTAGTAAATACATAAGCAGCACACAGTATGCAGTACATGTCTGATGAGAATGAGTGTCTCACCTGTGTGACGTCAGCACCACAGAGCGTCCCGTCTTGATGATATCAAGGATGAGGTTCCAGAGGAATCTGCGGGCCTTAGGGTCCATCCCTGTAGTAGGTTCATCCTGGACAAACACACAGAACAGGACACAATCAGAACTGAGGGTATTCGATCTTATCCAGAGGATAAGTATTTAAAAAATATAATAAAATTAGCCAGAATCCTATGGTCCCTGGTCAAAAGTAGTGCACTATATAGAGAATTGGGTGCCATTTGGGTCACACCCATGGTGATGGGGTTGAGTGAGTCTAACCAGGAAGATGAGAGAAGGGTATCCGATGAGGGCGATGGCAGTAGACAGCTTGCGCTTGTTTCCCCCACTGTAGGTGCCAGCGGGCTTGTCTGCATATTTGGAGAGCTCCAGTTTCTCTAGGGCCCACGAGACCACCTGAGGGGAAGACGAAAGTAAACAAGGAACTTTTCAACAACATCGATTCAGAAAAATAACACAGTAATATAATATTTTGAATGTGAAATGTGGAGTGTGTGTGTGTGTGTGCCTGCTTGAGAGTTTGTGTGTGTTGTAGCCGTACCCTCTGCTCGTCCTTCCAGGGGATGCCTCGGAGGCGTGTGTACAGCTCCAGGTGCTCTCTGGCTGTCAGGTCTTCAAACAAGGCATCAAACTGAGGGCAGTAACCAATGCTCTGCTGCACTCTCAACAGCTCCCTCAGGATACTGACAACACAACACAGATCCAGCTCAACAAAAGTACCTGGGCCCGAATTCATAAAGCGTCTAAGAGTATGAGCACTGATCGAGGCTCACGTCCTCCTTGTCCATATAGTCTTACTGATGATTATCAAAAAGGCTAAACTGATTATAGATCAGCACTCCTGAGACAATTTATGAATACGGGCCATGATGTACAGATTTATTACTAAAACTAGCATAACACATTGAGATGTGTATTGGAATTAGCAATAACCACTGTATCAATCTCAGGTAGGCTACAGTACCAGTATCTGATATAAACTTTTACTAAGACTAGCATAGAGCATTGAGATTTGTGTTAGCATTGTGATTAAAAGACCCATCTGGGGTACGTCCCAAATGGCACCCTGTTACCTATACAGTGCACTACTTTTGACCAGGGCCCATCAAATGTAGTACACTATAAAGGGAATTGGGTGCAATTTGGTGCACAAGACCTGGTGTATATGTAAAATACCTGTTTCCCCCTATGAAGGCCTCCCCTCCCGTGGTGCTCTCGTCACCAGTCAGCATCTTAAAGGTGGTGGTCTTCCCTGCTCCGTTCACCCCCAGGAGGCCAAAACACTCCCCAGGACGCACGCCCAGACACAACCGGTCAACAGCCAAGATACGACCCATCTTCCTCGACTTGTACACCTAGTGACACAGAGCATGTATAAGGAGGGGACTATTTATGCATTGCGCGTTTTACATAACTCTAAAGTTTAAATAGCCTCCTTGTAATGCACATTGTTGAAGAAAAATGTCTATTTAAATCATGCTGCCAGATTACAATGAGGTGCATAGTATTTTTTGCACAGATCTGTTCTGTTTTACACCACAAAAATGTTGCCTCTAGTTAGTGCTGAGCGATTAACTGAAATGTTGGTTATTTTTTCGGTTGTTAAACAACTAATTGATGACATCAGTTAAATTATTTAATTCCACTTGTAAAAAAAATTCTGTGAGCTCAATGCGCACATTGCGCAATTTCTCTTCACATAAATCAGATCAAGCCTGAACTGTGCGATGCAGTATGGAGTTTCAAACAGGCCAATATTCTACATAGCTTAGCATGACAGAGAATGACAGAGCAGTTGCTTCGCGAGGTATCTCAAATCAAATAAAATCAAATATCTCTACCTGAATATACATTATCTAAGTCAGGGATGGGCAACTTTGATCATGAGGGGCCGCAGTTGCTCACAGGCCTGCGTACCCACATCCATACATTTTATAGTTAATTATGTGCAATTCTACACATTGAGCGATTGATTCTACACATTGAGCCATTGAGCGAAGAGGATTCTACACAACTTGCCATAGGGTGGAGAGAAATGTTTGCAGTTTTTATTATGATATCTGAGTGAGACTGACTAACAAAATCAATGGTGGCCCCCCCGGCCGGTAATTCGACCATGATTACTAAGTTTAGATAGCTGGCCATTAGAATACATCTATATCTATACATTTTAGCTGACATGGGCTAATTGAGTGACTGTCAATGATTGACATAACAAGAGAGAAACTGCTGATGAACAACCAAATTTCGAAATTGCACCTTGTGTATTTTACTATTCTAACTCGTTAAGACCCCGGCTGAGTTTAAAAAAAAGTTTAAAAAAAAGGATATATATATATATATATACAGTGCCTTGCGAAAGTATTCGGCCCCCTTGAACTTTGCGACCTTTTGCCACATTTCAGGCTTCAAACATCAAGATATAAAACTGTATTTTTTTGTGAAGAATCAACAACAAGTGGGACACAATCATGAAGTGGAACGACATTTATTGGATATTTCAAACTTTTTTAACAAATCAAAAACTGAAAAATTGGGCGTGCAAAATTATTCAGCCCCTTTACTTTCAGTGCAGCAAACTCTCTCCAGAAGTTCAGTGAGGATTTCTGAATGATCCAATGTTGACCTAAATGACTAATGATGATAAATACAATCCACCTGTGTGTAATCAAGTCTCCGTATAAATGCACCTGCACTGTGATAGTCTCAGAGGTCCGTTAAAAGCGCAGAGAGCATCATTTAGAACAAGGAACACACCAGGCAGGTCCGAGATACTGTTGTGAAGAAGTTTAAAGCCGGATTTGGATACAAAAAGATTTCCCAAGCTTTAAACATCCCAAAGAGCACTGTGCAAGCGATAATATTGAAATGGAAGGAGTATCAGACCACTGCAAATCTACCAAGACCTGGCCGTCCCTCTAAACTTTCAGCTCATACAAGGAGAAGACTGATCAGAGAGGCACATGATCACTCTGGATGAACTGCAGAGATCTACAGCTGAGGTGGGAGACTCTGTCCATAGGACAACAATCAGTCGTATATTGCACAAATCTGGCCTTTATGGAAGAGTGGCAAGAAGAAAGCTATTTCTTAAAGATATCCATAAAAAGTGTTGTTTAAAGTTTGCCACAAGCCACATGGGAGACACACCAAACATGTGGAAGAAGGTGCTCTGGTCAGATGAAACCAAAATTGAACTTTTTGGCAACAAAGCAAAACGTTATGTTTGGCGTAAAAGCAACACAGCTGAACACACCATCCCCACTGTCAAACATGGTGGTGGCAGCATCATGGTTTGGGCCTGCTTTTCTTCAGCAGGGACAGGGAAGATGGTTAAAATTTATGGGAAGATGGATGGAGCCAAATACAGGACCATTCTGGAAGAAAACCTGATGGAGTCTGCAAAAGACCTGAGACTGGGACGGAGATTTGTCTTCCAACAAGACAATGATCCAAAACATAAAGCAAAATCTACAATGGAATGGTTCAAAAATAAACATATCCAGGTGTTAGAATGGCCAAGTCAAAGTCCAGACCTGAATCCAATCGAGAATCTGTGGAAAGAACTGAAAACTGCTGTTCACAAATGCTCTCCATCCAACCTCACTGAGCTCGAGCTGTTTTGCAAGGAGGAATGGGAAAAAATTTCAGTCTCTCGATGTGCAAAACTGATAGAGACATACCCCAAGCGACTTACAGCTGTAATCGCAGCAAAAGGTGGCGCTACAAAGTATTAACTTAAGGGGGCTGAATAATTTTGCACGCCCAATTTTTCAGTTTTTGATCCACTTCATGATTGTGTCCCACTTGTTGTTGATTCTTCACAAAAAAATACAGTTTTATATCTTTATGTTTGAAGCCTGAAATGTGGCAAAAGGTCGCAAAGTTCAAGGGGGCCGAATACTTTCGCAAGGCACTGTATATATTTATATGGATATATGTTTCTTTGGGGGTGGGGCTCCGAGGAATTGATCCGAGGACCTTCAAAAGAGAGGCATGCCACCAGTGGCCGATCCCTGATCTAAGTGATTGATAGGTCAGCAGGCATAAAAGTATGCCTTATTTACTTTGAATAACTACTAAAATAGAGATTTTGTCAGACAGCAGCTTTATAGAGATAAGAGGATGACTTGGAATGAAATAATAAAGTCATCAAATAAAAAAATGCACTATACACAACAACTGAAATATTTAAAAAAATATATATATATTGAAATCGAAAACCGTGATCATTTTTTTAATAACTGAAGCGAAACGACCTCAAAAAGCACAAATTGCTCAGCATTACCACTAGTGTCTAGTGATACTCAAGTGACCTTAATGCTATTAAACCTACTATACACTTATCTATTCTGGTCCTGAAGCTAAATAAAGCACATTGGGATCTCTGTGTCTGTCTGACCTTGGTGAGGTTGTCAATCTTCAGCATGTCGTTGTCAGCATCTCCTCTCAGTACTCTCCGTCTCTCACAGGCCACATCCACATCATCATCCTCTATGAGCTGGCTGCTCACTGGTACTCTCCTGTTACAGTACACACACACACACACACACACACACACACACACACACACACACACACAGTCTTGTACAGCTAACCTTTGTACAGCTAACACAATTCAGTCCCATTCAAAATCCTATTTTCCTTAACCCTAAATGTAACCCAAACTCGTACTCTTACCCTAACCTTAGCCTTAACCCAAAAATCTAACTGTAACACTAACCCTTAGACTAACCCTAGCTCCTAACCCTAATAACTATAACCTTAACCCTAAACCCCCTAGAAATAGCATTTGACTCTGTGGGGATTAACAAAATGTCCCCAGTTGGTCAAATGTTTATTTGTTTACGATGCTTGTGGGGACCAGAAGCCTACACACACACACTCAGAGTGTGCACAGACCTAGAACACTACAGTGGATCTTATTGGTGTCACACACACACACACACACACACACACACAAATGCATGCACCTACACACACAAGCAGACACACATGCACACACACACACACTCACAAGGGTTTCCTGAGGAAGTTGTACTGACACAGGATGGTGATGAAGAATCCTACAAAGCCCTCGATTGTCATGGCTACCAGCCCTCGGGTCACAATGTCCCACTCAAATGGAGACTTGATCTTGTCAAACTGACCTGAGAGTTAAATATTTAAGAGAGATTGAATAGATTGATTAAATTCAACAGGAGGAGGGCAGGATTCAAATGTACAGAACTTGAAATATAATTGAACTGTAACAATACCTATTTTAGCATAGTACTCATTGATGTATTCGTTGTAGGCCATTTCCATCAGGCCGTGACCCAGGTTGTAGTTTGGGAAGATAAGGAAACAGGACTTTAGGTAGCTGTTCACCAGTTTCAGATCCTGCAGGGAGAGACCAAAACACAGTGGTGTGAGGAAATGTTCAAATAGGGTTGCTAAATTCTGGTAATTTTCCCCAAATTCTTTGGTTTTTCAGAAATCCTGTTTAGAAGTTTCGGGATTTCCTGCTTCTTCCCTCCTGATTTCGGGCAACTTTCAAACGGAATTTCAGAAAAACCTTGGGGAAAGTTATAGGAATTCTGTAATCTGTCAGTACACCAATACTGTCAGCAGAGTAAAACACACACCTTGTCATGCTCAAAGAGCTGCAGCAGGAAGGTGGCCACTGTGGCAGTGATGCCTATGAAAAGGTTGATGACGATGAGGAACACATAGGCCGTGCTGGGCACCTCGAAACAGAAGGAGGCCGGGTACATGATAGGAGTGATAGACCACCTGAAGGGAGAGAGAGAGAGAGAGAGGTAGGGAGAGAGATAGAGAGAAGGTTGAAGAGAGAGAAAGAGTGGGAGAGAGTGAGAGAGAGAGAGAGAGAGAGAGAGAGAGAAAGAGAGAGAGAGAGAGAGGGAGAGAAAGAAAGAGAGAGAGAGAGAGAGAGAGAGAGAGAGAGAGAGAGAGAGAGAAAGAATGTATGATAATAGGCTATATTCATTAAACATTCATTACAGTTTCTTGATATTGTCAAAGACAGTTATGAATAATGCATTACTGTTTTTAAATGATGTCATCAACAGAACAATGTCTATGCTTTTTTTCCAGGTTACCTGAATCCAAAAGCAAATTTTCTGTGTATCCCTCATAATGGGTCTTAGATAAGAGACGTGCTGATGTGTCTTCAGTGAAGTGCACTCACCCGTAGAGGAGGAAGAGAGACAGCACCGCAGGGAAGTTGGTTGGGGATGTGTATGCAGGAAGGTCAAAGACAAACAGGATAAGGACACAGCACGTGGCAGGCACCAAGTAGTTCAACTAAGAGACAGAGCGAGACAGGAGAGATTCAGTTAGATAGGCTGGCAGAAATAGACAATATCTCTCAAATATTCATAGGACCCTCTGTGGATGCACAGTACAAACAGACAGAAGACAGACAGGCCCAGGTAGGACTTGTTTCAGAGAGTACGGCTATAGGGAGCACTTGCCCGCACAACGCACACAATAACAAACTTCACCCCCCCCCTCACCATGTCCCATATATAGTTAGCCAGCCAGTAGATGACAGGGTCACATCCAGACACAAACTGCAGGTGCTTGGCCTTGGTCGACTTCTCTGCCACCAGAAAGACCACAAAGCTGGCTGGTACAAAGGACATGGCCACGATGATGAAGATAGCTATCACCACATCAGTGCCCTGGAGCCTGGAGGGACCAAAAGAAAGCTACTAAGACAGTGTCTGCATCCCAAATGGCACCCTATCCTCTATATAAGGCCCAATAGGGAGTAGTGTGCCATTGGAGACACTGTCAGGTACTTTTCAGAAATGTTGTACCACATATAGTATAATATACAGTAACTCAATGCATAAATTCTTACAAGTAGTCCAGAGAGAGGCTTGCACTGGTACGGTTCATGGGGTGGTTGGTCAGTGTGATTCCTGCAGAACCAAGCACACATCAATAACATGGTTTAGATGGGAACAGATATTGATCCCCAGATACTAATACAAGGAACTAAGAAAATACATTTTCACATAAACAACTACCCAATTCAAATAATCCCAGCCAAGAGTGCCAGCCTGTGCTATAATGCTAACTCCTTGTCGCCTGAGAAGAAAAGGGAGAAGTAAGAGTCTTGACTCCGCCCTAAATCTGTCCGTGTGAAAATACAGCGTGAGGCAGACTAAGTGGGAATTTGGTCAACATAAAATATGATTGCTAATTGCTACGTGAGGCTTATTTGATCTAAAAGAAGTTGGTAATGTTTAGGTTTTTACGAATGTATTGATATAAGTGTACGCCAGTGGCATTCCGGCAACTTTGAGAAAAACAATTTTACATCGGAGCTGTGCCTTTTGTTCACACACATATCGGCCCTCTCATTGGCTCATCGGCCCTCTCATTGGCTTTTTCCGCCTCCTCTCGTCTGCCTTCATTTATTTCCATTGCTAGAGTGGTCAGTCCAGTATCTTGTCAGTACATAGATAATCTTTGTTGTCACTCATCGTCATGGAGTTGGCAAGATAAAAAAACTGATCTGGAACCAGGCTTCTGAGTATGTACAGGTAACACCGACATAAAGTGTCTTAATAGGGCGTTGGGCCACAACTAGCCAACAGAACAGATTCTACAAGTGTCTGGAACTCTCTTGGCGGGATGCAACACCATTCTTTCATGAGAAATTCCATATATATATTTTTTTTTCATGGTGGTGGTGGAAAATTCTCCAGAAGCTTCCATAAGTATTCAACTGGGTTGAGATCAGGTGACACACACACACACACACACACACACACACACACACACACACACACACACACACACACACACACACACACACACACACACACACACACACACACACACACACACACACACACACACTTTAAAAACCTCTATGCTCCTTTGAGAGCCCTCTTTAACAGTCAGTGAGGTCTCTTCTAGCCATCGCGTAGCCAAAATAATGGGCAACTGGGCATTTTCAAACTTTAGCCTAAGCATGATGGGATGTTAATTGCTTAATTACCTCAGGAACCACACCTGTGTGGAAACACCTGCTTTCAATATACTTTGTATCCCTCATTTACTCAAGTGTCTCCTTTATGTTGGCAGTTGGCAGTCCCCTCTCCTCATGGACAGCATCTCTTACCGTATGCAGCAGGGTTGCCCTTGCCTGGAGGTAGGTTGGCACGCAGGATGGCATTGTTGAGGACGTTGAGATAGGTTGGCATGCTGTGGTACCCTTTATTATTGAACAGCACCTATTGGGAGGGGACAATTCTGTCACTGGCAATGACACAGCAGCGCAAATAGCTAAGTGTAATAATAAACCTGTCCATCAAACTGACACTAGAGTTGCATCTCAAATGGCACCCTATTCCCTATATAGTGCACTACTGTAGACCAGAGCCCTATTCCCTATATAGTGCACTACTGTAGACCAGAGCCCTATTCCCTATATAGTGCACTACTGTAGACCAGAGCCCTTTTCCCTATATAGTGCGCTACTGTAGACCAGAGCCCTTTTCCCTATATAGTGCACTACTGTAGACCAGAGCCCTATTCCCTATATAGTGCACTACTGTAGACCAGAGCCCTTTTCCCTATATAGTGCACTACTGTAGACCAGAGCCCTTTTCCCTATATAGTGCACTACTGAAGACCAGAGCCCTATTCCCTATAGGGTGCACTACTGTAGACCAGAGCCCTATTCCCTATATAGTGCACTACTGTAGACCAGAGCCCTATTCCCTATATAGTGCACTACTGTAGACCAGAGCCCTATTCCCTATATAGTGCGCTACACCCTCCCCCTTTCAAGAAAATGCCATTCTGCTGACCTGAGCTGATCTGCGGACTGCTATTTTGCGAACCATGGGCGGAGTCTTTTTCCCAAAGGATGCTGGGACAGATTTCTGTATGTTGCCTACTGTGAGTCCTCCATATCTAGAAGAGAGGGAGGGAGAGAGAAAATACATTTCAATTGTGTGTGTATGCGTCTGTGCCCGAGCCAGGTGTCTGTTACCTGTGCCCGACCCCGGTGAGTCTGTTACCTGTGCCCGACCCCGGTGAGTCTGTTACCTGTGCCCGACCCCGGTGAGTCTGTTACCTGTGCCCGACCCCGGTGAGTCTGTTACCTGTGCCCGACCCCGGTGAGTCTGTTACCTTTGCCCAACCCCGGTGAGTCTGTTACCTGCGCCCAACCCCGGTGAGTCTGTTACCTGTGCCCAACCCCGGTGAGTCTGTTAGCTGTGCCCGACCCCGGTGAGTCTGTTACCTGTGCCACACCCCACTGAGTCTGTTACCTGTGCCCAACCCCAGTGAGTCTGTTACCTGTGCCCGACCCCACTGAGTCTGTTATCTGTGCCCGACCCCACTGAGTCTGTTACCTGTGCAGGCGCAGTCTGTCAGAGGTGTAGAGGAGATACTCTGACACGTTGCGCCCAGTGATGTCTACCAGAATATCCCCGGTGACCACCTTCATAAGGGGTGGCCGCCCCCCCACCCCGCTGGGGCAGGAGAAGCCCGTCCCCTGCATGGAGCAGATACAACGAACCAGCTCCCGAATTAACAGGGGCAGGGTGGGAGGAGACGTCACCGTTTCTAAAGACAGACACAGACAGAGGAAGGATTTTTAGGGAGGCTACTGTAGAGGACTCTAGTAAGCAAGTAGAGTAAGTAAGCCTTGTCTGAGCCAGAATGGCCGACACAGGACTCAACTGTAGCTATCAAATACAGTTATATAATGTTGATATAATGCAATTGTATGACACATAAAACATTAGCCTACATACGAAGTATAACATATATCCTTTTTGACAGTTTTTACCACCTGAGCATTGAGCACGGCGGTGGGAGGGGCGCAAAGACGTACCCCTGACAGTGGTAGGAGTGGTGGCAGTGAAGTTCCACAGCCCATCCTCAAAGTGAGTGTCGGGGTCATCGGAGGGGGCTGGCGAGGGGGGAGGGGGTACGAAGTTGGACAGTGGCACTCCCTGGGTAAAGGAGTCCAGACACATGGAGTCAAAGTAGCGGGCGGCCAGGGTCTTGCTGTTGTTGGCGCTGGGGTTGAGCGTCTGTGCCAGCTGGTCCAGGGTGCTGTTGAAGGGCGTTTTGAGGACGCAGGTGGCGCCCACGCCCGATGGCAGACGCAGCGTGTTGGCGATCTTCTGAGGGCTGGCATCCGGGGACAGTTTACTCCTGAGGAGAGGAAGAACAGGAGGCTGTTATAAAGCTACAGAAGGAAGCTTTACCACATCCATGTCCTGTAGATTAGACTAATGATGTTGTGTACGATGGGTGATAACTGAGACTCAGATGCACAAATGAACGCATAATGTTACCGGCCAGAAAGAAGGACACGATTATGGATGTGTAAAACAACGCATTTAAATTGTGGATATACTAGAGTGACATGCAGTCTCCTACTCCCATTGTCTGTCTGACCTGTACTGTGGGCGGTCTTCGTTGGCGTAGGGGATGAAGTTGCCACGGGGCTGGGTGTAGTTGTGGTACTGGGATGGGGACAGGATCAGTGGTGGCAGATCTCCTGGAGAACAGAAGACAGACATCACACCACGATGACCTACAAACACTGACAAACAGGCAAGTCAGGGTCAAGATCAGCCGTAGTTGAACTTGAGGGGAAAGAAACGGTACCTGTCTGTCGTGCACTCACACCTGCACTTGTCTTCTTCTTCCTGCCACTGATTGTTTTCTCCTACTAAACTTAGTTGACTACACTCCGGATAAGAGTGCCTGCTATATGACTAAGATGTTAAAATGTAATGTCACTTGTAGTTGTCCTCACCGATGGAAGGCACAGAGAGCGCTACAGTCATGGCCACGCAGACGAAGAATGCGGGCAGCAGGATCTGTGAGAAGAGGCCCTTGGTGTTCCTCTTGGCACAGTGGAACCTCTTGACGATGAGGCCGTGGAACTGGCGTAGCTTCAGCCACCAGCCCTCCAGCTTGAAGCTGCCCTGCCCCTCCAGGACCACAGGCTCAGGGGAGGCCTCCTCCACGTCCTCTGGAGGTAGAGAGAGATGGAGCGAGACAAAGAGAGACATTAGCAAAAGCCTAAAAACACCTCACATGGAGGAAAATGACTCTCATAAGCTCATCCAACCATACTATATATCTCATTGCCCCCAGTTGGCCAGGTACGTGTTGTGAAAGAGAATGTGTTCTTAAAAACATACCTGGTTAAATATAATGAAGATTAAAAAAAAAGGTATTCACTGGGTAACACCCTCTCGATGTCCTTCAGTCTCCTCATACAACAGTGGGACTCTTACCCCTCAGGCTGGTAGAGTGAGGGTCTCGTCCGTTGTCGAAGAGGCGGCAGTAGTCTCCGTAGAAGTCTGCGTAGAGCCCTTCCTCATCCCCCAGCACGGACCCCAGGGAGGAGGAGGTGCGCAGGGAGGATTGGCTCTGGCTGAGCCTGGAGCACATCACCAAGTTAGAGAGCTCTACCTCTGGCCTCTCCACACTGCTGCTGCTCCCCGCAGGAGCCCCCGGCTAGGGAGGATAGGGAGAAAGTAAGTCAAATAAGTAATTAGTCAACCAAGGGGGTTTCTATCAATTAGAAAAGAAGGGAAGCTAAAATAAAATAAACACATTTGTGAAATTACTAGAATGTTTCATTTGTTTAAATAATTAACTGTTTTGCAATCAACTAATAATCCATTCTGAAAAGCATGTGTTGAACTAATCCCTACCTCTGGCTTTCCAGAGCCCCCCACACCCACTGCAGCAGCAGGTTTCCCCACTGAGATACCGCCTAGGGAATCCTTCATGTCTGGGAGGAGAGAGAATTTAAGAGATCATGATTAACATTTAAAGATTTGCAACACCAACACTAAATAGATAACTTGTGAAACGTCTATGTCAGCATTTAGCTATTTGGCAACGCAAACACTGTTTGCAAACTCAGCAGACATGAAATTCATGATGTGTATCATAAATTATTAATGTAATGAAGCCCTCCCAAAATAACTTTATTGATCCGTGTAGCCGCAGACAGACACACAAAGCTTTGGTCCCACACACAAAAATAGAATTACTAGAATGGACATCCCTATTCAAGTCAATGATGCCATAATGGGTGGACTGGCAGTCATTTTGAGTGTACCCATAGAAGTAAAAGCTTATTTCTTTGGTCTCACCGGCATCACTGTTCTCCAGGGACTGGTCCTCCTCCGACACCTTGAGGAAGACCTCCTCCAGAGTGGTGTCCATCACCCCGAAGCTGGTCAGAGCCAAGATGGCCAGATTTTGCTCCAATGCCTGGGAATAGGAAATATGGGCTCCGGTCAAAAGTAGTGCACTATAACGGGAATAGGGTATAATTTGTCTGGGTCTGTGTCTGTGTGGGTGTATCTTCATGTCTAGGTCTGTGTCCGAGTGGGTGACCTTTATCTCTAGGTCTGTGTCTGTGTCTGAGTGGGTGTACCTTCATATCTAGGTCTGTGCCTGAGTGGGTGTACCTTCATCTCTAGGTCTGTGTCTGAGTGGGTGTACCTTCATCTCTAGGTCTGTGTCTGTGTCTGAGTGGGTGTACCTTCATCTCTAGGTCTGTGTCTGAGTGGATGTACCTTCATCTCTAGGTCTGTGTCTGTGTGGGTGTATCTTCATGTCTAGGTCTGTGTCTATGTCTGTGTCTGAGTGGGTGTACCTTCATCTCTAGGTCTGTGTCTGAGTGGGTGTACCTTCATCTCTAGGTCTGTGTCTGTTTGTCTGAGTGTGTACCTGAAATAGCCTCTCGAAGCAGCCCTTCTTGACAGCCTCAGAGGGCAACACATAGGATAGTTCAGTGTTGGAGTCAGACAACAGCAGACAGGACCCCACAAACTGACGAATGAACTGGGTGACCCGGGTCTCTGAGCAGGGAGACAGGGAGGAGGAGGAGGGGGACAGGGAGGAGGAGGAAGGGGACACGGTGGAGGGAGGCTGGGGCTGGGTGACCTGGTCTGGAGGCACAAACACACAGCATGATGGATGGAGGGAGGGAAAGGAGGATAAGGTGTAAGCAGAGAGTGGGGCAGCGGGAAAAGTAGAGGACAAAGATCCTTTTCAGAGGCAAAATACTAGCTGTACATGTTCAAAGGCTTTTAAAAGAGAAAGTGAAGGATATTATAGAGAACACAGGAGGTTGGTGGCACCTTAATTGGGGAGGACGGGCTCGTGGTAATGGCTGGAGTGGAATATTTTGAATGGTATCAAATACATCAAACACGTTTTCCATGTGTTGATGCCGTTCGCTCCATTCCGGCCATTATTATGAGCCGTCGTCCCCTCAACAACCTCCACTGATAAGAGAACAAATCCATCATATCCTAAAAGTGAGGGACAGAGGAAGTTTGTCATTGATAATAGACTGAGACAGCTTGTGACAAAATGACAAAGAGAAACACACATATACACATATAAAAGACTCACCTCCGCTCTCACTCTGTTTCTTGACCAGGGTGAGTTTGTAGCCGTCTCCGTAGGTGCTCTTGAGAAAGAGTGGGGAGCCGCAGCACTTGAGTTTCCCATGGGAGATGATGGCTATGCGGTCTCCTAACAGGTCAGCCTCATCCATGTGGTGGGTGGACAGCAGGATGGTGCGACCTAGAAGCACAGTTGAAATGTTTCTCTTTCAATATACACTGAGTGCACAAAACATCAGCAACACCTTCCTAATATTGAAGGTGTTGCCCTCAGAACAGCCTCATTACGTTGGGGCATGTACTGTACGTACTCTACAAGGTGTCGAAAGCGTTCCACAGGGATGCTGGACCATGTTGACTCCAATGGTTCCACAGTTGTATCAAGTTGGCTGGATGTCCTTTGGGTGGTGGACAATTCTTGATACACACGGAAAACTGTTGAGCGTGAAAAACCTAGCAACTTTGCAGTTCTTGACACACTCAAACCGGTGCGCCTGGCACCTACTAACATACCCAGTTCAAAAGCACTTCAATATTTTGTCTTGCCCATTCACCTTCTGAATGGCACACATACACAATACATGTTTCAACTTTCAAGGCTCAAAAATCCTTCTTTAACCGGTCTCCCCCCCTTCATCTACACTGATTGAAGTGGATTTAAAAAGTGACATCAATAAGGGATTAGAGCTTTCACCTGGTAAGTCTATGTCATGGAAAGAGCTGGTGTTCCTAATGTTTTGTACACTCAACATGTGTCAAACCATGTGGTGGGTGGACAGCAGAAGGGTGCGACCTAGAAACACAAGGGTGACAAACCAGTGCACTCTATAGGGAACAGGGTGACAAACCAGTGTACTCTATAGGGAACAGGGTGCCATTTGAGACACAATCTTAGTGTGGTTGACCCATGTATCACCTGTTGTGAGTGTTAGTGTGCGAGGGTTAGTGTGTGAGTTTGACGCATCATGTCTCATCTGTTGTTAGTGTGCGAGGGTTAGTGTGTGAGTTTGAAGCATCATGTATCATCTGTTGTTAGTGTGCGAGGGTTAGTGTGTGAGTTTGAAGCATCATGTGTCATCTGTTGTTAGTGTGCGAGGGTTAGTGTGTGAGTTTGACCCATCATGTTTCACCTGTTGTGAGTGTTAGTGTGCGAGGGTTAGTGTGTGAGTTTGACGCATCATGTATCATCTGTTGTTAGTGTGTGAGGGTTAGTGTGTGAGTTTGAAGCATCATGTGTCATCTGTTGTTAGTGTGCGAGGGTTAGTGTGTGAGTTTGACCCATCATGTTTCACCTGTTGTGAGTGTTAGAGTGTGAGGGTTAGAGTGTGAGGGTTAGTGTGTGAGGGTTAGAGTGTGAGGGTTAGAGTGTGAGGGTTAGAGTGTGAGGGTTAGAGTGTGAGGGTTAGAGTGTGAGTGTTAGAGTGTGAGGGTTAGAGTGTGAGGGTTAGTGTGTGAGTGTTAGAGTGTGAGTGTTAGAGTGTGAGGGTTAGAGTGTGAGGGTTAGAGTGTGAGGGTTAGAGTGTGAGGGTTAGAGTGTGAGGGTTAGTGTGTGAGGGTTAGTGTGTGAGGGTTAGTGTGTGCGTTTGACGCATCATGTCTCACCCTGTTTGTACTTGAGGATGAGGTCCCAGATGGCTCTGCGTGCGTAGGGGTCCACCCCCGCCGTAGGCTCATCCAGGATGACGGCCCGGGAGCCGCCCACAAACGCTATGGCCACGGACAGCTTCCTCTTCATTCCGCCAGACAGAGTCTGCACCAGGCTGTGACGCTTATTATTCAACTCTAGATCGTCTATCATCCTGACAACATACACACAACTCATGGTCATTTACATTATTTTGGGCTGTGGATGGGTATAATTTGTTTCCAAACTATACATATCCTTCAATGGCAGTCACCTGTACTTATATACTATCTACACCCTTCAATTTGAAGAGGTGAGATCCTAATCTAATGTCATGTTGATAGTTTCATTTCCACCTTAGGGTCTTTGACTTGGTTAAACCATCCAAATGGGATGTGACGTACTTGTCCATCTCCTTGCGGATGTCCTCCTCGGCCATGCCTTTGAGTTTGGAGTAGAACCACAGGTGCTCCTCCACGCTGAGCTTGTCAAAGAGCACATTGTGCTGGGGGCACATGCCCAGGTTCTGCCTGATACGCTCCATGTCAGTACGGATGTCATGGCCGTAGATGGTGGCTGAGCCAGAGGTGGGCGGGAACAGACCTGTCAGAATAGACCTGGGGATCGCAGTAGAGAACCAATGGGAGTTAGCGACAGGGTTAGTTAGAGAGGGAAGAAATGGACACGTAAACATAGGTTATACTGTATTTGAAGGCCATTTTTGTGGACATTACGGTGATGTTATGGGAATCATATGGGAAAGTCAAGGAAAGATGACGGAAACATTATGGTGATGTTATGGGAATCATATATGAAAGTCAAGGAAAGATGATGGGAACATTATGGTGATGTTATGGGAATCATATGGGAAAGTCAAGGAAAGATGATGGGAACATTATGGTGATGTTATGGGAATCATATGGGAAAGTCAAGGAAAGATGACGGGAACATTATGGTGATGTTATGGGAATCATATGGGAAAGTCAAGGAAAGATGATGGGAACATTATGGTGATATTGTAGCCAACATTATGCATGGCTTGTTTATAATTTATCATTACATGACAATTGTTAACAAATAGTTCATCTACAATATGGTTTATAAGCAGATGATGAATAGCCCTTCAAACAAATTCTTACCAAAACATACAACACACATCTCCCCGTGTCTCTCTGTAAACCCACACGTCAACACAACACAAATGACTGGGGACCCTCTGACACACACGTGGGCACACACACATTTTTCTCTCTCACATGGTGGTGGTCTTGCCGGCTCCGTTGTGTCCCAGGAAGGACACCACCTGGTTCTCGTGGAGGTTGAGGCTCAGCTTGTTGAGGGCCAGCTTATTGCCCATCTTGTAGACCTTGGTCAGCTTGTCTATACAAACCACCAGAGGCAGGTGGCTGGGCTCCTCTTCAATACCACGCATCTCCTCTGGAGGGAGAGAGAGCCAGCGAGCGAGAGAAAGAGAGAGAGAGAGAGAGAGGGAGAGAGGGAGAGAGAGAGAGGATAAAGCTGCTCTCTATTACAGAACCAGGGAAGAACCTTATTTTGAGATTACATTTTTTTTGGTAACATCTTATTTGGATAGTCCCAAATCAATGCTTTATAGATGTTGAGTAGATGTTCAACTACCTATCAACAATATTTCTACTAACTATCCACTAACCAAGTCCAAGGTCAGGCTTGGCCCTACCAGATCGCCGGTGTTCCATGGCACACGCCTGGTCCTCCTCCATGACACTCAGCCTGGCCCCTCCCCCCCAGGGACACTCCCATGTCTCCACACGCCCACTGCCCAGCCAATAGGACTTCTGCAGGGGGAAGTACCACGGCCGAGGCAGCCCATACATCCCTGGAGGACAGGAGAGAATGGGTGAAAAACCCCATTTGTGATTCAGCCCAGTTGCTTCCATAAACACATTCAGACAGTCAGTGACAAAACAGGGACACAAAAGGGAGGGATTTAAGTTAGCAGCCAAAGACATGAAAAATGGAAATCCATATTGGATGTTGACTGTTTACCTGGATGCACAGCCTCTATGTACCAGGTGAGTACTCCATACACACTAGCATCGATGATGAGCATCATCATGGACAGGCCAAGGTTGAAGTCATCGCCCTCTACAGGTGACTGGTTGATGGTGCGCCACTGGATACCAACCCCAGCCACCTCGTACAGGGCAAAGTACTTAGAGCCCAGGCCGAACGCTGTGGTCGACATAAGAGACTGGAGAGAATGGGAATAAGGACAATGGACGTGTTAAAAGCTGTTGACGTGTATGAAGCCCAATGTCTTTCAAGGGCTGACTGATTCAGACTGGTAGTGTCAGAGAATAGAATATAATTTTGCAATTCACGACTCTTGAAGTCTGGTTTCTTCCAGACTTTCAACTACTTTGCTCGACATTTTGATACACCTTTGACACAGAAATAGGTCATTTGACTCATTTGACGCCATGAGCCCGGGGTCATGTTTCTCTCATTAAATATATCCAGACAGTCTAGACATGGGCACAGTTTATGACTAACAAAAAAACAAATCCCTGTCATGAATAAAGCACAGGGAGAGAGTCAGACAGGGAGGAGAACAAAGGCCCGATCTTACAGCGATACACTTCTCGAAGGCCGTGATCTTGTCATGGGCCACCTCCTCCCTGATGGCCACGTACATGTATGGGACATAGCTGAGGAAGTAGATTATCCCACCACACGCTGACGCCAGCTTGGCCTTGGAGTAGATCACTGACACCAGGAAGCTGGCATACACAGACAGGACACAGACAGACAGAACGGAGAGAAATACTGTTAGCATTTACTAATCTTGTTTCTAAACACTTTCGCCCAATGGACAATAGCCTGGAGACGTATTTGTATTTATTTATTTTATTCAACCTATTTAACTAGGCAAGTCAGAACAAATTCTTATTTACAATGACGGCCTACCAAAAGGCAAAAGGCCTCCTGCGGGTATGGGGGCTGGGATTTAAAAAAAAATTATATATATAGGACAAAACACACATCACGACAAGAGAGACACCACAACACTACATAAAGAGACCTAAGACAACAACATAGCATGGCAGCAACAGAGGTTAAGATGAGGTGAAGCATTCGCAGGTGCTGAATTTCCTCTTCCCTTTAGTGTGCTCCTCAAATCCACGCACCTTGGTTGAAGAGTGAGGTAGCGAGTGTTTCTATTTGCTAGCATTTACCGACCGTGCACGTTTCCTCGGGACGTCTTGCAAAGGAGCGGAGTCCCTGTCGGCCTGATACATGAAGGAGATAGCATTTTTTTTAAATAACGCGTTTCTTTCTCAACGAACGTGGACGAGAAAGGGAAACAACTTTTGTCAAATCCGCCGTTAAACACCGCAGTGACTCCACAATGAGTGATTCGTTAGATTCATCTCTAACACCCCAAACGTGTGTAAAGGTCACGGCTGCTTTGAGGTCACGGCTTTCAGTGAGGACTGCAATAACAGTCGGAGAGAAACCAGTCAAAGCAGAAGTTGCAGTTGCCCCCTTGACACCGTTAGTGGTGAAATGGTGAAGTTTTCAGGAAGGTAAACTGATCCTATATCTGTGCCTAAGGCCATGGCAACTTCTGTCTGGGACAGAGAAAAAGTTGAAAGCTGCACATACATGATTATAATGGTTAAAAGAGCAGTGTGCAACTTTCTTTATAGTACAATATTATGTTCGTCTGCACTTCTCCTACTATTTTGGCTGTGTGTCAACTCATGCTTTTTACTAGACTAACGTCAGAGCATTAGTGGTTCCATTACCAGAACATAATGGTGGCGATGGCGTAGATGGAGAGGAAGAGCCAGATGATGAAGATGTCGCTGTGGAGGAGCACCCGACCGTACTTCAGGATGGCCGTCAGGGCCGTCACTGAGATGGACAACTGGACAAACCCAGTGATGAACCAGGCCACCCAGTGGACCGCGTTGTTCAGGCCCATCATCTTCATCACCTACAGGCCAGGCAGGAAGGATACAGGTTACTTTCCATAAGAGGTTATTCCTCTTATTTACACTCTTACAGTCACTCATATGGATGTGAATGTAACCTCAACCCCCCCCCTCCCCTCCCCAGATATGAACAAAATATTCTGAATATGAAGAAGAAAAAAAACACATACAATATTATCATAGGAATTCAACTTGGGAAAACATGTAATTGAAATCCATATTTCTCCAGCAGGGGGCAGAAGAGAGGCAATAAATACGAGTGACATCATCTTGCTCTCGGATGCCGAACAAAGGCAGAGAGTAGATGGCTTTAGTGTTGCTGCTCCAATGTCACAGACATACAGACATTGGATAGGAAATGCATTCTAAATAGCACCCTTTTCCCTATATAGTGTACCAATTTTGACTAGAGGTCTGGTCAAAAGTATTGTACTACAAAGGGGTTGCCATTTGGAACACACATGGAGAGCCTAGTGTAGACAGGTGAGCAGGCAGCTGCAGGCAGTCTCACCTCTTTGAGCCGGTGCTCCTTCTCCGCCACAATGTGTTGGATCATCATGGCTACAGAGTAGACCCAGGAGATCACCATGCACAGAGGCATCATGTGCTCGATCACAAACAGGAAGCTATGGACCAACGACAGACAGGAGAAATCACTCGCTCAATGCTAAGCCTCATTTAGATCTATTCTTGAATCATTTGGCAGTTGAGCAAGTTGAGGAGACTAAACTGCTGGGTGTAACCCTAGGTAGCAAGCGTTCACGGACAAAACTTGCTCAAATGAGAAGAGGCCCTTCCATGATAGGGCGTCGCTCTGCCTTCTTGACATCTCAGTCGACCAGACAGGTCCTACAGGCCCTAGTTTTGTCATACCTGGACGACTGCCCAGCTATGTGGTCATGTGCGGCAAAGAAGGACATAGGTCAATTGCATTTGGTCCAGAACAAAGCAGCACGTATCGCATTTAGTTGTACACGGAGGGTAAGTGTCAGTAACATGCACGTCAGTCTCTCCTGGCTCAAGGTTGATGAGAGATTGACTGCATCACTAATGGTCTTTGTGCGAGGTATTGATGTGTTGAAGGTGCAGAACTGTCTGGTCAAGCAGTTGGCAGACAGTTTGGACACTCATCGGTACAACACAAGACATGCAACCAGAGGTCTCTTCACAGTCCCCAGGTCCAGAACCGAGGCGGGGAAACGCACAGTATTAAATAGAGCCATGACTACATGGAACTCTCTGCCACCCCAGGTAACTCAAGCTAGCAATAAAAACAGTTTAACAAAAACTGATAAAGGGGACTGTGAAGAGACACACACATTTTATATATCTTGTATTGTAATTTGCACTTTACTATGTATTAGACCTAGATATTGTGTGTACTGTATGTACTAACATACATTTAGTACATACAGTACATTTTAAATGTACTTCAGTCTTTGACTGATCATGTTCTGTACTATCTATCTACCTATCTATCTAAATGTGCAGGGCCAATGTAATTTGATTACCTCAGATAGAAATAGTGCCAGAATGAATGGTTATTTTGGCCACAGTCCCAGGGCAGAGCAACTATAAGAAAAAGCCTATGTGAGTAGAGGAGAGGTATATTGAGAGAGTTCCAAGTCTTACTCGTCTCTTGTGTAGCAGGGGTAAGGGAACATCTGAACATAGTTGCCAGGCTCCACCACGTCATGGCCCACAAACGTGTTAATGATGGCTCTCTCCATCATATCTGAGGACACACGCACCCGCACACACACACACACACACACACACACCCACACACACGGCAGAGATGACAGGGCCACGCTACACCTTAGTGAGTAAGCCTTCCCTTCAAGTTTTCCCCAAAACATACGGAGAGAATGTGCTGGATCTGCAGCTTGGCGTTGGTACCCACACAGGTGTGCCCACCTCAAGATCACTAGGGTAAGCATTTTACCCCAATAAACCCTTATCTTAATAAAACTCCAGCAAGAAAATGTGTTTGACAGAACAATTGTGTCCTCCGTGAACCTGATTTTGTCAGCTGATTTATAGTCTATGTACAGTATAGCCTATTTATAGTTTTGCCTTCGGCAGACAACAAGTACAGCTTTGAGTTTTGAGACGTCTTCTTTACTACTAAGCAAGGGGAATGAGAAACATACCAACGACACAACAACATCTGGAAATGCCATACCAGCATTCCAATTCTGTATAAAACACTAATTAGAGCCAAACGTTTTCTTCATATTAATTCATTTGAAATAAGCCCAAGTGCCAATCTTTTCTCCTTTGGTTAAAGGGATACTTTGTCATTTTGGCATGCTAACAGATATCCATAGACTTCCAGTCATTGTGCTAACACTAGTTAGTATTGGCTACCTTTAACTTCCTTCATACTGGACGCAGACATAAAAATGGTATCCATGGGTTCATCTGACTCTGGGGAAATAGATAAAGTGCCTCATTGCCAAAATCCTGAAGAATCCGTTTAATGCCTTTGTGGCTGTGATGCTGATGATAATGGCTAGAGTTGTCTAGAGTTGTCTACAGTTGGATAGAATTGTCTAGAGTTGGCTAAAGTTGGCTAGAGTTGTCTAAAGTTAGCTATAGTTGGCTAAACGTGGCTATAGTTGGCTAAACGTGGCTAAACGTGGCTAAACGTGGCTAGAGTTGGCTAGAGTTGGCTAGAGTTAGCTATAATTGGCTAAACGTGGCTAAACGTGGCTAGAATTGACAACATTTCAGTCTACATTTACAACACTTCGGTAGACAACGTGGAGGACTCTGGTCACGTACCCTGGATCCACACAAAGCCGTAGAGGAAATAGAACTTTCCCCCCGTGTTGGGCCCTGGGCGCCAGTAGGCCCGGCGGATCTCGTTGGTTTTCTCTGTGAAGCTGGAGTTCTGCCTGATCTTATAGAGGACATGAGGAGGCAGGGAGCCATCTAGGTTGGTCTGGAATATCACACCTGGGTGAGAGGGAGGGGGAACATTATGTACAATAAACCTTTGACATTATTTCCTCATATTATGAAAGCTATTGCCAATCGGAGGCTAGCTGCATGCCGTAGCCACTGCCCTCTCAGTAAAATCCATCTGGCCACCCGGGCCTGGCCATTAGCCACAATCTGTTTTTAACTGTAAAGTCTAATCGAGTGCCAAAGACACGTTTCCATTTTGTGATAATGTAATGGACAGCAAAGTTCTTAGGATTACATCAAGTCGTCTGCCCACTGCAGTGGTGAGTGTACTCACTGGCAAACACTGAGATGTTATCATGGTAAGCTTGGTTCAGTGTGTAGTTGACGATGCTGTCCTCATCCGGAAAACCCTTGAAGATATCCACACTGACCTGGAACAAGAAGAAGAAGAAAGAAGAATCCTTGCAGTCAATGGGAAATTGTCTTCTGCCTTGATCCCAACCAGATGGCAGCCACAGTGCAGCGCCAACCCCCAAGAGCACAAGAAACGTCTATATCGGCAACATAGGCAATAATAGTCCCTGCCCTGGGCTCTGGTCAAAAGTAGTCAAACATATAGGGGAATAGGGTGCCATTTGGGATGAATCCTGGGACTATTGAATGGAGCTTTGCGTCCTTGTCCAGAGCTGATTATCGGTGCTCATATTACTGCACGCCTGCTGTCTGTGTCCGGATCAATATACAGCACTCAAGTTCCACTAATCTTCCTGTGTCAGTCTGAATCAAAACGCCCATGTCTACAGTTCTTCCTGCCCGTACACCAGAATCTTATAAAGCTCTCATGTAATGGATAGTGACCTTGGGCGTTCTTTCCAACCAGGACTACTACTACTAGATGTACTATTCATCTCTGTTGTTTTGTGTGCGTTTGTGTGTGTGTTTCATACTGACCTTGGACATGAAGTGTGTCCAGCCACAGGCGGCGTTGTCAATGGTGTCCAGCTGCTCCAGCAGGGTGGAGGTGTTGGGCAGGGTGTAGTTACCCTCCAGCAACCCACGCAGCAGATCACTGTCTGTCCCATTCAGCAGTTCCGGGTGACCACGTAGGTCAGAGGTCAACTAGGAAGAGGAATACATAAGCAGTTAATACACAGGTAGGCATATCCATGGGCTTATTGTCCAGTAGTGTGTATGTGTTTATGATGCAGTGTACATATGGGCTTATCAGGCAAGATATGGACTGTATTAACATACTGTGTGGGGGACAATAATATTTTTCAAGATTGCCAGTTAAATCTTATGCCATTTATCAGACAATAATTACCTTATGAGGTGAGGTGAATAGTGTCTGTTACTGTATATGCAGAGAGGTAAAAGCTGTGTGTTACCTGCTGCATCCAGGCCAGGTGGTGGTGCAGCTTGCCCTCCTCCAGATAAGTCCTGAGCTGGGCAGAGATGTTGAGCCACACCCGGGCGTAGTGAGTCACGTTCCCCACAAACGCAAATGTCTCATTGGCCTTCACACAGAAGCAGAGTCACAGGTCACCGACACAGAAGAAGCTATCCCAGGCCTAGCTCTGGTCCAGGGTGTTAGGTGCAGCTTGCTGGTGCTGAGGGCTTCCCAGTGTCAGCAAGCCGCATCCTGAAGCAGAGCTATCCCAGTCCCATTAACGGCTCGTTACTCAATCCACATCCTTTCAACTGTCCTTTTCTGTGGCCCTTCCCTCTGCTCTCTGCCTCCCTCTCTAGTTTTGTTAATTTCGTAAAACCCCTCCCTTCTCCTGTCCTCTTGCCAAGATAACAAATCTAGCTATAGACCATCTGCCAATAACAAGCCGGTGGTAACTAGTGGGATGTACAGAGAAACAGAGAATCAATGGCCAGTTGTGCATATGTTGTGGTATAGCGAGACCTCCGGGGACTGAGGATCGCATGATTCATCTAGCCACGCATAGACTTCCTACACATCTTGCCCTTAACCCGATGTACAGAACATGTAAGCTACGTGATTAATGTGTAAGGCTGGGATACAAATGACCATGGGGCTCCTAGTGAATTCCCAACATTTTCTCAATACACTGTGAGTTTCAAAGTGTCTGACAACAGCTAGGCCGTATAAATGAAAGAAAAAACTGGAGCACCGGCTATCCTCCATTTGGTCTTGGCATTTGGAAATAGATCACATCTTGTGTACGTAAGCACCCGTTTTCCTCGTACTTTATCAAATGAATATAGACAATGCCTGGGCAGCAGTGTGCATAGCTCTATAGCCTAATGACACCTGAATAACTCTATTACAGTACACTGTCTAGGTACAAGTCACTGTGTAAATGCTACAGTACATCCACGATAACGATACAGTTGACAGTGCTTGAAAGAACACGGTCATGTACTTGCCTTCTGAATGACTTTGTCCACCTGTGAGCCGATGGGGGAGTAGAGGATCTTGGGATTTGTAGTCATCAGATGCACTAGTAAGCCCAGATTGCGCTGCTCTTTACTGGTAAAGCCCAGAGAGCTCATATTCCCTTGCTTTAAAGCCTCTGGCTCAATGATTCTGGAGACAGTAGACAGGGATCAACAACTTCAGCCTTTACGGCATAGGTGTACAGAACTGTGTTTCTCTACTCTGGCACCAGCCCAGTTCTAACACACCTGATTTGCATTTTATCAATTTAAAACATCAGGGCCCTTGATTAGGTGAATCAGGTGTGTTATTATATGGCTGGAACATACGCCTGCACACCCTGTAGATCTCTAGCCTGGTCCCAGATCTGTTCGTGCCCAAGCAACTCCATGGGTGACAGGGAATTGGCATGATAGCATAAACAGACTAGCACTCATGCAATTGGATCTGCAGTTAAAGAACAATGGCAGAAGGAAGGATCCTATTACATAGACACAAACCTGTTGTTCCCACACAGAATAGGCTGCAGCCCTGCCCACAGCTGCACAAAGGTAGAAAACGAGTGAGGGTTCTCTTCTTTCACATTCTCTTTCTCTCGTCCTCTCCCCTCCTCTCCGCCCTCCTCCCAGGGGTTCTCGGTGGTGTTGGGCCCCCAAGTGGTGGCGTTGAGGGACCAGGAAGTGGTGGTGTTGGCTGGAGCCCCAGGGGGGACGTGGCCAGCACAGGCCCCCTTGGGGAGCAGGCGAGCCAGGCCTGACAGCAGGTCTACATCCCTGAGGAGCTTCTCCACGTCAGCCAAGTCCTTCAGCAGAGCACCCAGGTGGGACTGGGACAGAGGGGCCGACGAGTTGGCTTGCTCCAGACGCAGCTGGCGAGAGAAGGCCGAAAGGTGTGGAGAGACAGAAGAAAGGGGGAGAGTATGAGAGCGGGAGAAAGAAAGAAAGAAAGAAAGAAAGAAAGAAAGAAAGAAAGAAAGAAAAAAAGAAAGAAAGAAAGAAAGAAAGAAAGAAAGAAAGAAAAAAAAGAAAGAAAGAAAGAAAGAAAGAGATGTGGATAAGAATCAAAGGGAGAGAGAATAATGAGTATTAGAGATAGATACTGAGATAGATAGGGAACTGAGATAGATACTGAGGAGCCATAGAATTCCAAAGACAAGATCCACAGTATTTATTTATGTGTGTTTGATGAGGGAAAAGCACCTCACCACAGGGATTCTCAGTTCAAAGCAGCCATTGAGTGTGTCCCAAATGGCACCCTATTTCCTATATAGTGCACTACTTTTTTTATGGGCCCTGGTTAAAGTTACAGCACTGAATAGGGAATAGGGTGCCATTTTGGATGAAGCGATTGTCTCTAATGTACCTTGTCAATGAGGCTCTGTGTGTCTATCTGCTCTCGGAGCTCCTGGCTCATCTCTCCAAAGCGCTCAGTCCTTTGTCCCGCCCCACCACCACATGCTGCGCTGCGATAGGCCTGGAGCAGGGACTGCTGTTTCTCAGGAACCAATAGGATCTTGCTCAGCTCACTAGTCCCATCCTCCCCACAGGTAAGCATTTCCAACATGGCACCAGTCAGGAGAACACCCTTTGAAAAAACAATCAACAGCACATTCAATACAATTCACCATCATCAGCATCATCATCATGTATGGTATCAATTGTTTCAGTGGTAGTCTTGTAAAGGCATTGATAAAGGTAATTGGTTCAGGGTATATGATAAAGGCCATTGATAAAGGTAATTGGTTCAGGGTATACGATGAAGGCTATTGATAAAGGTAATTGATTCAGGGTATACGATAAAGGCTATTGATAAAAGTAATTGATTCAGGGTATACGATAAAGGCTATTGATAAAGGTCATTGATTCAGGGTATACGATAAAGGCTATTGATAAAGGTAATTGATTCAGGGTATACAATAAAGGCTATTGATAAAGGTCATTGCTTCAGGGTATACGATAAAGGCTATTGATAAAGGTAATTGATTCAGGGTATACAATAAAGGCTATTGATAAAGGTAATTGAATCAGGGTATACAATAAAGGCTATTGATAAAGGTAATTGATTCAGGGTATACGATAAAGGCTATTGATAAAGGTAATTGGTTCAGGGTATACAATAAAGGCTATTGATAAAGGTAATTGATTCAGGGTATACGATAAAGGCTATTGATAAAGGTAATTGATTCAGGGTATACAATAAAGGCTATTGATAAAGGTCATTGGTTCAGGGTATACGATAAAGGCTATTGATAAAGGTAATTGATTCAGGGTATACAATAAAGGCTATTGATAAAGGTAATTGATTCAGGGTATACGATAAAGGCTATTGATAAAGGTAATTGATTCAGGGTATACGATAAAGGCTATTGATAAAGGTAATTGATTCAGGGTATACAATAAAGGCTATTGATAAAGAAAATTGATTCAGGGTATGCAATAAAGGCTATTGATAAAGGTAATTGACTCAGGGTATACAATAAAGGCTATTGATAAAGGTAATTGACTCAGGGTATACGATAAAGGCTATTGATTCAATAGAAAAAAGACAGGAAGAAAGAGGGAAGAAAAGGGGGATGATTCAGATAGGAGGATAGATAAGATAAGCAGTGCACCTCCACCTCCTTCAGTCCCTGGGGGTCGTATCTCTGGCCTGCCCCTCCTCCTGCTAGGCCTAAAGCCTGGGACATGAGTTTGAGTAGGGCCTGCCGATGGGCTGCTTTGGTTGGGTCTCGTAAAGCTTTGTGGATCAGTCCACCATCCAGACTTTGCATGACACCCAGCATCTTCTCCTGAGGGGACGATAGGAGGGGATTACTGCTGAGCTAATACACAGACTCAGATCAATTCAATTCAATATTTCCCATTAGTAGCCTACCTCCAGTTGAAGTATCTTCTCTGCAGGGGTATGTGTGGTCTCTTTTTCCCCTCCAGAACTGTGACTACTCCCCCCTCCAGTTCTGGGGTACAGGCCAAAGATCAGGTTGAATACCTGCAGTTCAGCAAGTGAAATAGAGGACCCACACACTCAGAGAACAGGAAGATAAACACACACACGCACGTGCACACACACACAAACACACACGCAAACACACACACAGGTGGAAGACAGGACTTCAGCGTTTGTTCGCATAGGGAAAGCTGTCAGAAAAACAGGATGATGAGGAGAAACAAGGAGGGACAGACAGAAAGTGACTGACTGGAGAAGATAAAGATGAGGACCTGATGCCAGGCCTAGACAATTAACTGAGACAGAGATGGAGGGAAACAGAAAGGTGGGAGGCACCGAGCCATATATTGATACTGTATGATTCAATGTCATTCCTCAATGACAATACGTCTTTGCCAAATCTGTAATCTTGGCAAACGGGTGTATATACAAATTTAGATGTCAAAATTGTGTTATCTAAATGTAAATATACCCAATAGCCAAGATTTCAGATTTGGCAGTCTATACTAACATTGTTTCTTACTTCCTTGTTCATCAGTCATGTCACAACATTTGAATGTAAACCCTGCATTACCCCATAACTAAAACAGTCCCCAGGGGGTAGATGAGGACTATGGAGGTACTGTGTGTGTGTGTGTGTGTGTGTGTGTGTGTGTGTGTGTGTGTGTGTGTGTGTGTGTGTGTGCGTGCGTGCGTGTACATGTGTGTGTGTGTGCGTGCGTGCGTGTACATGTGTGTGTGCACATGCATGTGACAGGATCACAGACCTCTTTGAGGTTGACAGGAGTGGAGAGCAGCAGGCTGGCGGTGTCATTGGGGAGGGACAGATTCCTGACCAGGAACTGATGGAACACTGACTGGTTCTTCAACACACTGGCTACTGTGAACCCTGGAGGGCAAGAATCACACAGCACAACCACAGATAATATACATGAAGACTTCCAGGAACTGCTTATCCAATAGAAATTGCACAGAACAGTGTCAAATGCAGTGTACGTACATCCAATAACTTGTAGGTGCCGGGTACAAAAATATACGAATGGGATTAACTACTCTGAAAATGTAGTTTACCAAGCTACCAATTACTTCACACTGGAAGAAATTAAGCTACACTAAAGCTACCCTTAAGAAAAATATAACTTACTTAACTAAAGTTACTTTGAAAAAGTAGTTCAGTACATCCAAGCTACTTTTTGAAGAATTATCATATGTACATCTGAAATGTCATAGACTACAAATTGCAAGACAGATCACTTTGGGGTCATATGCTAACAGAATGTGTACAGTGCCTTGCGAAAGTATTCGGCCCCCTTGAACTTTGCGACCTTTTGCCACATTTCAGGCTTCAAACATAAAGATATAAAACTGTATTTTTTTGTGAAGAATCAACAACAAGTGGGACACAATCATGAAGTGGAACGACATTTATTGGATATTTCAAACTTTTTTAACAAATCAAAAACTGAAAAATTGGGCGTGCAAAATTATTCAGCCCCTTTACTTTCAGTGCAGCAAACTCTCTCCAGAAGTTCAGTGAGGATCTCTGAATGATCCAATGTTGACCTAAATGACTAATGATGATAAATACAATCCACCTGTGTGTAATCAAGTCTCCGTATAAATGCACCTGCACTGTGATAGTCTCAGAGGTCCGTTAAAAGCGCAGAGAGCATCATGAAGAACAAGGAACACACCAGGCAGGTCCGAGATACTGTTGTGAAGAAGTTTAAAGCCGGATTTGGATACAAAAAGATTTCCCAAGCTTTAAACATCCCAAGGAGCACTGTGCAAGCGATAATATTGAAATGGAAGGAGTATCAGACCACTGCAAATCTACCAAGACCTGGCCGTCCCTCTAAACTTTCAGCTCATACAAGGAGAAGACTGATCAGAGATGCAGCCAAGAGGCCCATGATCACTCTGGATGAACTGCAGAGATCTACAGCTGAGGTGGGAGACTCTGTCCATAGGACAACAATCAGTCGTATATTGCACAAATCTGGCCTTTATGGAAGAGGGGCAAGAAGAAAGCCATTTCTTAAAGATATCCATAAAAAGTGTCGTTTAAAGTTTGCCACAAGCCACCTGGGAGACACACCAAACATGTGGAAGAAGGTGCTCTGGTCAGATGAAACCAAAATTGAACTTTTTGGCAACAATGCAAAGCGTTATGTTTGGCGTAAAAGCAACACAGTTGAACACACCATCCCCACTGTCAAACACTTCCAACAAGACAATGATCCAAAACATAAAGCAAAATCTACAATGGAATGGTTCAAAAATAAACATATCCAGGTGTTAGAATGGCCAAGTCAAAGTCCAGACCTGAATCCAATCGAGAATCTGTGGAAAGAACTGAAAACTGCTGTTCACAAATGCTCTCCATCCAACCTCACTGAGCTCGAGCTGTTTTGAAAAAATTTCAGTCTCTCGATGTGCAAAACTGATAGAGACATACCCCAAGCGACTTACAGCTGTAATCACAGCAAAAGGTGGCGCTACAAAGTATTAACTTAAGGGGGCTGAATAATTTTGCACGCCCAATCTTTCAGTTTTTGATTTGTTAGAAAAGTTTGAAATATCCAATAAATGTCGTTCCACTTCATGATTGTGTCCCACTTGTTGTTGATTCTTCACAAAAAAATACAGTTTTATATCTTTATGTTTGAAGCCTGAAATGTGGCAAAAGGTCGCAAAGTTCAAGGGGGCCGAATACTTTCGCAAGGCACTGTAATTTAGCATATTCAACACAAAAACTGTGTTTCAAGTGAGAATTAGGCAGGTCGGATGATGAAAAAGAAAGGAAATGATTGCCTACTTCACCCAAAAACAGTACTGTGTAGTTCCAGTAGTTAGCTACACCACTACATGGCAAAAAAGTAATGAACTACTGAAAATACTACCTATTCTTCCGGCGCCGACAGAGATGGCCGCCTCGCTTCGCGTTCCTAGGAAACTATGCAGTTTTTTGTTTTTTTACGTGTTATTTCTTACATTGGTACCCCATGTCATCTTAGGTTTCATTACATACAGTCGAGAAGAACTACTGAACATAAGAGCAGCGTCAACTCACCATCAGTACGACCAAGAATATGACTTTCACGAAGTGGATCCTGTGTTCTGCCTTTCACCCAGGACAACGGAATGGATCCCAGCCGGCGACCCAAAAAAACAACTTCGTAAAAGGGGGAAACGGAGCGGTCTTCTGGTCAGACTCCGGAGACGGGCACATCGTGCACCACTCTCTAGCATTCTTCTTGCCAATGTCCAGTCTCTTGACAACAAGGTTGATGAAATCCGAGCAAGGGTAGCATTCCAGAGGGACATCAGAGACTGTAACGTTCTTTGCTTCACGGAAACATGGCTCACTGGAGAGACGCTATCGGAGTCGGTGCAGCCAGCTGGTTTCTCCACGCATCGCGCAGACAGAAACAAACATCTTTCTGGTAAGAAGAAGGGCGGGGGCGTATGCTTCATGGTTAACGTGACGTGGTGTGGCCACAACAACATACAGGAACTCAAGTCCTTCTGTTCACCTGATTTAGAATTCCTCACAATCAAATGTCGACCGCATTATCTACCAAGGGAATTCTCTTCGATTATAATCACAGCCGTATATATTCCCCCCCAAGCAGACACATCGATGGCTCTGAACTAACTTTATTTGACTCTTTGCAAACTGGAATCCATTTATCCGGAGGCTGCATTCATTGTAGCTGGGGATTTTAACAAGGCCAATCTGAAAACAAGACTCCCTAAATTTTATCAGCATATCGATTGCGCAACCAGGGCTGGAAAAACCTTGGATCATTGCTATTCTAACTTCCGCGACACATATAAGGCCCTGCCCCGCTCTCCTTTCGGAAAAGCTGACCACGACTCCATTTTGTTGATCCCTGCCTACAGACAGAAACTAAAATAAGAAGCTCCCGCGCTGAGGTCTGTTCAACGCTGGTCCGACCAATCTGATTCCACACTCCAAGACTGCTTCCATCACGTGGACTGGGATATGTTTCGTATTGCGTCAGACATCAACATTGACGATTACGCTGATTCGGTGAGCGAGTTCATTAGAACGTGCGTTGAAGATGTCGTTCCCATAGCAACGATTAAAACATTCCCAAACCAAAAACCGTGGATTGATGGCAGCATTCGCGTGAAACTGAAAGCCCGAACCACTGCTTTTAATCAGGGCAAGGTGACCGGAAACATGACCGAATACAAACAGTGTAACTATTCCCTCCGCAAGGCAATCAAACAAGCTAAGCGTCAGTATAGAGACAAAGTAGAATCTCAATTCAACGGCTCAGACACAAGAGGTATGTGGCAGGGTCTACAGTCAATCACGGATTACAAAAAGAAAACCAGCCCCATCACGGACCAGGATGTCTTGCTCCCAGGCAGACTAAATAACTTTTTTTGCCCGCTTTGAGGACAATACAGTGCCACTGACACGGCCCGCAACTAAAACATGCGGACTCTCCTTCACTGCAGCCGACGTGAGGAAAACATTTAAACGTGTCAACCCTCGCAAGGCTGCAGGCCCAGACGGCATCCAAAGCCGCGCCCTCAGAGCATGCGCAGACCAGCTGGCTCATTCAATCAATCCCTATCCCAGTCTGTTGTTCCCACATGCTTCAAGAGGGCCACCATTGTTCCTGTTCCCAAGAAAGCTAACGGAACTGAGCTAAACGACTACCGCACCGTAGCACTCACTTCCGTCATCATGAAGTGCTTTGAGAGACTAGTCAAGGACCATATCACCTCCACCCTACCTGACACCCTAGACCCACTCCAATTTGCTTACCACCCAAATAGGTCCACAGACGATGCAATCTCAACCACACTGCACACTGCCCTAACCCATCTGGACAAGAGGAATACCTATGTGAGAATGCTGTTCATCGACTACAGCTTGGCATTTAACACCATAGTGCCCTCCAAGCTCGTCATCAAGCTCGAGACCCTGGGTCTCGACCCCGCCCTGTGCAACTGGGTACTGGACTTCCTGACGGGCCGCCCCCAGGTGGTGAGGGTAGGCAACAACATTTCCACCCCGCTGATCCTCAACACTGGGGCCCCACAAGGGTGCGTTCTGAGCCCTCTCCTGTACTCCCTGTTCACCCACGACTGCGTGGCCACGCACGCCTCCAACTCAATCATCAAGTTTTCGGACGACACAACAGTGGTATTCTTGATTACCAACAACGACGAGACGGCCTACAGGGAGGAGGTGAGGGCCCTCGGAGTGTGGTGTCAGGAAAATAGCCGCACACTCAACGTCAACAAAACTAAGGAGATGATTGTGGACTTCAGGAAACAGCAGAGGGAACACCCCCCTATCCACATCGATGGAACAGTAGTGGAGAGGGTAGTAAGTTTTAAGTTCCTCGGCGTACACATCACAGACAAACTGAATTGGTCCACCCACACAGACAGCATCGTGAAGAAGGCGCAGCAGCGCCTCTTTAACCTCAGGGGGCTGAAGAAATTTGGCTTGTCACCAAAAGCACTCACAAACTTCTACAGATGCACAATCGAGAGCATCCTGTCGGGCTGTATCACCGCCTGGTACGGCAACTGCTCCGAACACAACCGTAAGGCTCTCTAGAGGGTAGTGAGGTCTGCACAACGCATCACCGGGGGCAAACTACCTGCCCTCCAGGACACCTACACCACCCGATGTCACAGGAAGGCCATAAAGATCATCAAGGACAACAACCACCCGAGCCACTGCCTGTTCACCCCGCTATCATCCAGATGGCGAGGTCAGTACAGGTGCATCAAAGCTGGGACCGAGAGACTGAAAAACAGCTTCTATCTCAAGGCCATCAGACTGTTAAACAGCCACCACTAACATTGAGTGGCTGCTGCCAACACACTGACTCAACTCCAGCCACTTTAATAATGGGAATTGATGGGAAATGATATAAAATATATCACTAGCCACTTTAAACAATGCTACCTAATATAATGTTTACATACCCTACATTATTCATCGTATATGTATATACTGTACTCTATATCATCTACTGCATCTTTATGTAATACATGTATCACTAGCCACTTTAACTATGCCACTTTGTTTACATACTCATCTCATATGTATATACTGCACTCAATACCATCTACTGTATCTTGCCTATGCCGCTCTGTACCATCACTCATTCATATATCTTTATGTACATATTCTTTATCCCCTTACACTTGTGTCTATAAGGTAGTAGTTTTGGAATTGTTAGCTAGATTACTTGTTGGTTATTACTGCATTGTCGGAACTAGAAGCACAGTTAGTTCAACTACTACCAAGCTACTGCAAAACCTAGTTAAATTACTAGTTAAACTACATGTAGTTCACTACTCCCCAACACTGCTAACAGATGAATGCTCCTGCAGTTTATTGTGTAATGTTTCAACCCAAAGGTCTTTGTCCTCCTGAAACTTTTTTGTGCATGTGTATCACTTGGGTGTGGTACGCACACACACTGCAGGAAATCACTGTCCAGAGGGAGCACTTGTTTCTTTCTAGAATTCCTCAAGCTTATTGATTTCCGTGCCCTGAAAGGACAAACACAAACCTTTGATTTGAAAGGTTAAATTGTTTGTCTTCCAAATCTGTCTACAGCTGGTGTCCTCAATATTGAGAGCAGAGGTAGTTTAAAGAGGTACAGGTTTACTGTAACACAGACACACACACACACACACACACACACACACACACACACACACACACACACACACACACACACACACACACACACAGAGCTGTAGAAAATAAAATAACTGTCATAACCTTTAAAAAATAAATGTGACACACACACCTTGGCTGGTGTTGAAATTGTTGTCCAGTGGGTAGGGCCCTGCTGATGTGCTGAGGCTCTCCAGGTGTTGCTGTAGGGACTCCAGCTCCTGGCCCAGTCCTGGCCTGTCTGCTGTGAACAGGTGGTTCTGTAACACCACCTCACGGATCCGCTCCAACAACTGGGTGACACTGGGGGAGGGGAGAGGGAGGGGTGAAATAGAGGTGAGTGAGGGAAAGAAAGGTGGAAAGAGTGGAGGGAGTGAAAGGAAGGGACAAAGAGAGAGAGAGAGAGAGCGAGAGAGAGGGGAGGAGACAGATGAGAGGGGGAGGGAAGAGAGAGAGAGAGAGAGAGAGAGAGAGAGAGAGAGAGAGAGAGAGAGAGGGAGAGAAAGCAGAGATGAGAGAGAAAAGAGAAAAGAGAGCGTATTGAGAGAGGTGTGGGGTCTAGTTATAGGTAAGGACACAATGACAGTCCCCTCCCATTAGGAGAGGCCAACAAATCAAAAAACTAAGCAGAAGGAGATTAATCAATCACATGCATACAATTACAGGTAATGACCACCATCCAATCCTACTGTTAAGTGTTATGGACATTAACACTGTTAGGACATTAGTGCTTGGTGGCATTAAACTATTAGCTGCCTGTCATAAAGAGGAGAGAAACAGAAGGGGGAGGTAGGTAGAGAGAGAGAGAGAGAGAGAGAGAGAGAGAGAGAGAGAGAGAGTGAAAGCTGGGACTGTTTAACTCACGTGGAGTTCTTGTACTGTAGGAAGCCAAACTCGTCCCTCTGGCCATCGGGACACAGAGACTGCATGATGGGAATGATGCCTGCTGAGGTGAGGGGAGCTGCGCTGTAGAAGGCTGGACATACAGGATGGACACCAGGGAAGGACAGGGGGGACAGGTGGTAGGTAGGGAAGACAAGAATTGAGAGAGAGGACAGGGATAAAGAAGGGCAGGGAGAGATAGGCAGGACACAGATAGGCAGGACAAAGAGATATGATTCACAGGAAAAGCAAGGAAGAGAGAGAAGGGAGAGGATTAAAGGATTGGTTGGGAGGAGGTTGGAGGGTTTGAATGTGAAGACCAAACCCCAAAAAGTATGTCAAATGAGTAAAGAGAAAAAGAGAGAGGAAGTTAGAAAGAAATAAGAAAAACCCAGAACACAGATAACACATAGTCAGTAGCCAGAGAGGAGAGGGACCAAGATGTCACGGCTGAATTCTTGGTCATAATGTCATCATTCTGTCTCAACAAAATGCTGCTTTTGTTCCTAAACCACTCATAAATGGTGACTGCTGGACATGCTTTCACCAAGCCTGCAAAAAAAAAAACTAGGTCTATACTAACAAGGTCTATACTAACAAGGTCTGGACATAATGAAAGGTGCCCCACAGGGGTCGATTCTGGGTCCTGTACTTTTTACTGTTTACATTAACAATATTGATGTCTGTAAAAATGTTTTAACTGCACTTGTATGCCAATGATACTGTTGTGTACGCTATTGTCCACCTTCATTGTACTAAAGAAAAACTTTATTGATCTGAAATTAGTATTGAATGCAGGTAAAACTAAATATATGTTGTTCTCTAGAGTGCATAAAAATAACTTAATTTAAGCATATGTACTTTGGATGGTGTTCATATTGATAGTGTTCCTACTTACAAATACAGTATCTGTGCATCTGGATAGATGAAAGGCTGTCTTTTAAAAAACATATTGATGACTTAGTTAAAAAGCTAAGAATGAAAATGGGTTTCTTCTATAGAAATAGGTCATGCCTCTCGCTAAATAGTAGAAACCAGATTTTTAAGTCGATGCTCCTAACAATTCTAGACCATGGCGACATCTTCTATATGAACACAGCTGCAACTTCATTAAAGCCGTTAGCTACTATGGATACAGTTTATCATAGCGCACGGTACTTTACTACGGGCAACAGTTTTAGTACTCATCACTCCATTCTCTAGCAGAAAGTTGGTTGGCCCTCTTTGATGTCACGTACAGTGCCTTGCGAAAGTATTCGGCCCCCTTGAACTTTGCGACCTTTTGCCACATTTCAGGCTGCAAACATAAAGATATAAAACTGTATTTTTTTGTGAAGAATCAACAACAAGTGGGACACAATCATGAAGTGGAACGACATTTATTGGATATTTCAAACTTTTTTAACAAATCAAAAACTGAAAAATTGGGCGTGCAAAATTATTCAGCCCCTTTTACTTTCAGTGCAGCAAACTCTCTCCAGAAGTTCAGTGAGGATCTCTGAATGATCCAATGTTGACCTAAATGACTAATGATGATAAATACAATCCACCTGTGTGTAATCAAGTCTCCGTATAAATGCACCTGCACTGTGATAGTCTCAGAGGTCCGTTAAAAGCGCAGAGAGCATCATGAAGAACAAGGAACACACCAGGCAGGTCCGAGATACTGTTGTGAAGAAGTTTAAAGCCGGATTTGGATACAAAAAGATTTCCCAAGCTTTAAACATCCCAAGGAGCACTGTGCAAGCGATAATATTGAAATGGAAGGAGTATCAGACCACTGCAAATCTACCAAGACCTGGCCGTCCCTCTAAACTTTCAGCTCATACAAGGAGGAGACTGATCAGAGATGCAGCCAAGAGGCCCATGATCACTCTGGATGAACTGCAGAGATCTACAGCTGAGGTGGGAGACTCTGTCCATAGGACAACAATCAGTTGTATATTGCACAAATCTGGCCTTTATGGAAGAGGGGCAAGAAGAAAGCCATTTCTTAAAGATATCCATAAAAAGTGTTGTTTAAAGTTTGCCACAAGCCACCTGGAAGACACACCAAACATGTGGAAGAAGGTGCTCTGGTCAGATGAAACCAAAATTGAACTTTTTGGCAACAATGCAAAACGTTATGTTTGGCGTAAAAGCAACACAGCTGAACACACCATCCCCACTGTCAAACATGGTGGTGGCAGCATCATGGTTTGGGCCTGCTTTTCTTCAGCAGGGACAGGGAAGATGGTTAAAATTGATGGGAAGATGGATGGAGCCAAATACAGGACCATTCTGGAAGAAAACCTGATGGAGTCTGCAAAAGACCTGAGACTGGGACGGAGATTTGTCTTCCAACAAGACAATGATCCAAAACATAAAGCAAAATCTACAATGGAATGGTTCAAAAATAAACATATCCAGGTGTTAGAATGGCCAAGTCAAAGTCCAGACCTGAATCCAATCGAGAATCTGTGGAAAGAACTGAAAACTGCTGTTCACAAATGCTCTCCATCCAACCTCACTGAGCTCGAGCTGTTTTGCAAGGAGGAATGGGAAAAAAATGTCAGTCTCTCGATGTGCAAAACTGATAGAGACATACCCCAAGCGACTTACAGCTGTAATCGCAGGTCAACATTGGATCATTCAGAGATCCTCACTGAACTTCTGGAGAGAGTTTGCTGCACTGAAAGTAAAGGGGCTGAATAATTTTGCACGCCCAATTTTTCAGTTTTTGATTTGTTAAAAAAGTTTGAAATATCCAATAAATGTCGTTCCACTTCATGATTGTGTCCCACTTGTTGTTGATTCTTCACAAAAAAATACAGTTTTATATCTTTATGTTTGAAGCCTGAAATGTGGCAAAAGGTCGCAAAGTTCAAGGGGGCCGAATACTTTCGCAAGGCACTGTAGATTGATACTTTTCTTTTCGATTTGTACTTTAACCCTTTTTTCTCCACAATTTGGTATCCAATTGGTAGTTACAGTCTTGTCTCATCGCTGCAACTCCCGTACGGACTCGGGAGAGGCGAAGGTCGGGAGCCATGTGTCCTCCGAAACACGACCCGACCAAGCTGCACTGCTTCTTGACACAATGCCCCTGTGTCGGAGGAAACACCGTACACCTGGCGACCGTGTCAGCGTGCATGCGCCCGGCCCGCCACAGGAGTCGCTAGAGTGCGACGGGACAAGGACATCCCCGCCGGCCAAACCCTCCCCTAATTCAGGGCTCATCTGTAAAAGAGACCATGTCTCAGTATGATTCCCTGATAAAATAAAGGTTAAATAAAATAATACTGTACAGTGGAATGGTCCATGTTTCCATGACTACCGTGGAGAGTTTTTCTTAACCTTTCTCTCTCAGCAGCTCCATCCATTCGCCTAGCAACAACACTCTCTATTCTCTTCAATGATACATCCAGTTCATCCCTCATATTACACTGTCATGCATCCCTTTGGATAAAACAATAAGCATTCTGACGATGCATATCCTGGCTATCAACAAATAGGCCACTTTGAGAATGTATCGTTTGATATAACGGTTGCCTTGATTGGCAATGTAGAGCGCTATGTATTACGGATATTACTAAAAGCTGTTTGGGATCTAGGTCTATAAATTATTAAACGGATCAACTAGTGTTCTGATGATAATGCAGTTTTGTCTGATTGTTCTTAATGTGCAGTGATATTTTGCAGCTTTTTTGTTAATATAAGACTTGGGTATAAAAATGAATTACCCCCTGTGATTATAAAAATCTATCCATCTCACCAACGTTGCTTTATCCTAATAAAACCGGATGCTAAACTGCTGACACTTACTCTGGTGCTATTACTGTCTCATTGAATAACCTATAAAAATTGGAAATACCCACTTCTGAGCCAATTCCAGATGAAGGAGTCCTTATGTGAGCACTTCTCATGATGGTCTAGGATGAAGCAGCCCCTAGAGACACTGGTCTAAGGTCAGTTTGTTTTGGGTTTCCCACCTCTGATGGTTACTGTAAGGTTTGGAGAGGGTAAACTGATCCCAGATCTGTACCTAAGGGCAATCAGTATTCAGAGCTACTGACGCGGTGGAATGAGTCAAAAGCTTCAAGTTATTAAGCGTGCACTGTTGCCTAGTCACTTTATTCCTAGTTATATGTGCATATCCACCTCAATTACCTCGTAGACTCAGTACTGGTACTCCGTATTTATAGCCAAGTTATTGTTACTCATTGTGTATTTATTAACACTTTTATTATTACGTATTATTTCTCTATTTTCTTTCTCTCTGCCTTGTTGGGAAGGGCCTTTCTCTCTGCCTCGTTGGGAAGGGCCTTTCTCTCTGCCTTGTTGGGAAGGGCCCGTAAGCATTTCACTGCTAGTCCACACCTGTTGTGTACGAAGCATGTGACTAATAAAGTTTGATTTGACACATACACACTCAGGCACACACAAACACGCACACACACACACACACACACACACACACACACACACACACACACACACACACACACACACACACACACACACACACACACACAGTCAATGCTGTTGTTCTATTATATATATCATTTATTATACTGCGCGACCAAGACACGGCCAACTTTATATCAGTAAATACGGTCTATTTTTACTATGCATACTAGCTCTTTTATTACTTGATACAGTATTTTTGACCTTGACTTATTTTCTTGTTTTTCTTGATATAGATTATTGTTCTGCATTATTGAGGGAGCTGGCACATAAGTATTTTGCTGCATCTTTTATGCCCTCCGTAAACTGTGACGATTAGTATAGATTTTTTTTTTTTATGTTATCCTATTCCCTATGTAGTTCACTATTTTTGACCAGGGCTAATAGTGCTCTGTTCAAAAGTAGTGCACTAAATAAGAAATTGGGTACCATTTGGGACGCACCCAGTCCTATCTTTCACATTACAACCCAGTTCAGTCCGGACATCTGGTCCCCCTACACACTGAGCCCAGGATAAAAGGACACAAGATCATCAAAGGTCAGTGGTTTAGTAGATCAGTCAACCAGCGGAAAAGTAGATCAAGTGTCAGTCAGTTAGATCTAGTTCCAGACAGATTTATGGTAGAGGTATGTGATGTATACATGATGTAGTATATGTTGCTACCAGTAACTGGTCATCACAGAAACATAGACACAGGCACACATACTGATTCCCACATACTCACACACACAGACAACATTCACCTTCAAATCCACACGGACAGCCCAGTGACTTTATTTGTGATCATGACCGTGTACGTGCAGTCACAGATAACATGTTGTATTTGCTCCCTACACAATTTGAGCCGGTGGTTGTGCGCGCGTGTGTGTATGTGTGTGTGTATATATGTGGCAGGGTGCCAGTGTGTGCCTTACAACGCTAACCTGGGCACAAAGCTCTTTAGTATTAGTCAGATGTGTGAAATCGGATCTGTTGGCTGGAGATGACATTGTAGACAGATCCCACCCCAGTCACTGAGAATACGTCCCAAATGGCACCCTATCCCCTATATAATGCACTGTCCTGGTAAAAACTAGTGTACTATAAAGGGAACTACGGTGCTGACAACACAGAGACCAGGAGGGGAGGCATGCACATTTAAAAAAAATATTTGACATTGAAGTTCTTTAACAGACACTGTTATCCAGAGGAACTTAAATAAGCAATTAGGGTTAAGTGCCCTGCTCAGGAGCACATTGACAGATTTGTCACCTAGTCGGCTCAGAGCTCTTAACCGCTAGGCTACCACACACACAAATATTAGGAGACCCGAGTCAGAGTCAAGGTACAGTGCCTTGCGAAAGTATTCGGCCCCCTTGAACTTTGCGACCTTTTGCCACATTTCAGGCTTCAAACATAAAGATATAAAACTGTATTTTTTTGTGAAGAATCAACATCAAGTGGGACACAATCATGAAGTGGAACGACATTTATTGGATATTTCAAACTTTTTTAACAAATCAAAAACTGAAAAATTGGGCGTGCAAAATTATTCAGCCCCCTTAAGTTAATACTTTGTAGCGCCACCTTTTGCTGCGATTACAGCTGTAAGTCGCTTGGGGTATGTCTCTATCAGTTTTGCACGTCGAGAGACTGACATTTTTTCCCATTCCTCCTTGCAAAACAGCTCGAGCTCAGTGAGGTTGGATGGAGAGCATTTGTGAACAGCAGTTTTCAGTTCTTTCCACAGATTCTCGATTGGATTCAGGTCTGGACTTTGACTTGGCCATTCTAACACCTGGATATGTTTATTTTTGAACCATTCCATTGTAGATTTTGCTTTATGTTTTGGATCATTGTCTTGTTGGAAGACAAATCTCCGTCCCAGTCTCAGGTCTTTTGCAGACTCCATCAGGTTTTCTTCCAGAATGGTCCTGTATTTGGCTCCATCCATCTTCCCATCAATTTTAACCATCTTCCCTGTCCCTGCTGAAAAAAAGCAGGCCCAAACCATGATGCTGCCACCACCATGTTTGACAGTGGGGATGGTGTGTTCAGCTGTGTTGCTTTTACGCCAAACATAACGTTTTGCATTGTTGCCAAAAAGTTCAATTTTGGTTTCATCTGACCAGAGCACCTTCTTCCACATGTTTGGTGTGTCTCCCAGGTGGCTTGTGGCAAACTTTAAACAACACTTTTTATGGATATCTTTAAGAAATGGCTTTCTTCTTGCCACTCTTCCATAAAGGCCAGATTTGTGCAATATACGACTGATTGTTGTCCTATGGACAGAGTCTCCCACCTCAGCTGTAGATCTCTGCAGTTCATCCAGAGTGATCATGGGCCTCTTGGCTGCATCTCTGATCAGTCTTCTCCTTGTATGAGCTGAAAGTTTAGAGGGACGGCCAGGTCTTGGTAGATTTGCAGTGGTCTGATACTCCTTCCATTTCAATATTATCGCTTGCACAGTGCTCCTTGGGATGTTTAAAGCTTGGGAAATCTTTTTGTATCCAAATCCGGCTTTAAACTTCTTCACAACAGTATCTCGGACCTGCCTGGTGTGTTCCTTGTTCTTCATGATGCTCTCTGCACTTTTAACGGACCTCTGAGACTATCACAGTGCAGGTGCATTTATACAGAGACTTGATTACACACAGGTGGATTGTATTTATCATCATTAGTCATTTAGGTCAACATTGGATCATTCAGAGATCCTCACTGAACTTCTGGAGAGAGTTTGCTGCACTGAAAGTAAAGGGGCTGAATAATTTTGCACGCCCAATTTTTCAGTTTTTGATTTGTTAAAAAAGTTTGAAATATCCAATAAATGTCATTCCACTTCATGATTGTGTCCCACTTGTTGTTTATTCTTCACAAAAAAAAATACAGTTTTATATCTTTATGTTTGAAGCCTGAAATGTGGCAAAAGGTTGCAAAGTTCAAGGGGGCCGAATACTTTCGCAAGGCACTGTAAATATAACCATAGATGAGATTTCCATGAATGAGTCAGTCACAGCCACAATAATAAAGACGTGTTTGACACTTACAGACTGCTCTAGCATGCAGTGAACATGCATCATGCGGAGGAGACAACAGAGAGTAGAGAAGAGAAAAAGAAGACAGAGCGAGAGAGAGAGGGAGAGATATAAAAAGAGAAAAAGAGTAGAGGGCCATAGAATAAAAGAGAGAGAAAAAACATGTAAATAAAACAGGTGTGTATGTCTGTGGACAATGACAGTGCACAAACTAACATGACTAAACATGGTACTAACATGGTACATAGTACTATGAATGACAACGCGACTAGACAGTAGTGTCTTTGCAACCAGCCCTTCACTAGCAAATTAGCAAAGCTAACGTTGGCCTTCTACAACTAAACAGAAATACGTGGCAACTCACAGCAACACACGTCGGCTGTCTCAAATGGCACCCTATTCCCTTTAAAGTGCACTACTTTTGACCCAGTAGTGCACTATAGAGGCAATACAGTGCCATTTGAGATGCATACATTCCATATTTAGGCCATCATGCGTCTGTATCTACGTCTGTATCTACGGCGCATTGTAGGCTACAGAACTGTTCATTGTCTTCTCGAACTCCACAGTGGGACTGTCAATGAAGGTATGGTTAGATTAATGTTTTTGAACTGGTGGACCCCTTCCCCACTGGGAGGCAATAGTGAGGTAAGCATGGGAGATTCTCACGCATCCACAGCACAGTAAACTAACCAACCACTTAACCACCATCGCTCCTCAACCCTCTGCATCCTGGCCACCTCTCATCTTCTTCTGCATCTTAACCTGGTCCCAGATCTCTTTGTGCTCTTGCTGTCCTGGTCAGTTGTTGTTACCCCCATATTCAAGTCTGGAGATTGTTTTATGGTCAATAATTATAGACCTACACTTAGTGTACAAAACATAAAGAACACCTTCTCTTTCCATGACATAGACTGACCAAGTGAATCCAGGTGAAAGCTAGGATCCCATATTGATGCCACTTGATAAATGTAGATGAAGGGGAGGAGACAAGTTAAAGAAGGATTTTTAAGTCTTGAGACAATTGAAACAAGGATTGAGTATTTGTGCCATTCAGAGGGTGAATGGGCAGGACTAAAGATTCAAGTGCCTTTGGATAGGGCATGGTAGTAGGTGCCAGGCGCACCGGTTTGTGTCAAGAATTGTCCACCACCCCAAGGACATCCAGCCAACTTGACACAACTGTGAGAAGCATTGGAGTCAACATGGGGCCAGCATCCCTGTGGAACGCTTTCGACACCTTGTAGAGTCCATGCCCCAATGATTTGAGGTTGTTTTGTGGGCAAGGGGGGATCAATATTAGGAAGGTGCTCCTAATGTTTGGTATACTCAGTGTATAATAATTTTGCCAATTATTTCAAAGGCTGCAGAGAGGGTAGTTGCTGAGCAATTTGATTGATCACTTGAATACTTGTGATTTGTCATTACACCCGATGAAATTTGGCTTCAGAGATAATCATTCTACTGAGTCAGTAAACTGTTCTTTTTTGGGGGAAGGTTCAATTGAAACTTGACAAAGTGGGAGTGGTAGGAGCTTTGCAAAAAGCATTTTATACTGTAAATCGGGTTGAATTCAGTTGAATACATTCAGTTGGACAACTGACTAGGTATCCCCCTTTCCCTTTCCCTAAATCACAAATTCTACATTCTAAACTAGCAATGTTTATTAAAGAAAAAGCATTGAACCTTTTCTGACATCTTAATTAAGTCAGAAAAAAATCTATATATATATAATCTATAAATCTATATCTATATATATGTGTCTGAAATATAAATACCTCGGTGTGGTATTAGACTCTGACTCACTTTAAGAAAAAACGTAATTAAGCTGTTCAATACTGTGCAATTTTACTTTAGACACACAGTGCCTTCAGAAAGTATTCACACCCCTTGAGTTTTTTCACATTTTGTTGTGTTACAGCCTGAATTGAAAATGATTACATTGAGATTTTGTATCACTGGCCTACACACAATACCCCATAATTTCAAAGTGGAATTATGTTTATTGACATTTTGGCAAATTAATTAAGAATGAAAAGCTGAAATATATTGAATCAATAAGTATTCAACCCTTTGTTATGGCAAGCCATAACAAGTAAAAATGTGTTTAACAAGTCTCATAATAAGTTGCATGAACAATAATATTGCTTAAAATGATTTTTGAAAGACTACCATATCTATGTGCCCCACACATACAACTATCGTTAAGCTCCCTCAGTTGAACAGTGAATTTGAAACACATATTCAACTACAAAGACCAGGGAGGTTTTCCATTGCCTTACACTTTGGGTGGTGTAGCAATACAGCCAGTCACTACAAAGATACAGGTGCCCTTCCTAACTCAGTTGCTGGAGAGGAAGGAAACTGGTCAGGTATTTCAACATGAGGCCAATGGTGACTTTAAATTGCTTTACTTTATTTAACCTTAATTTAACTTGGAAAGTCAGTTAAGAACAAATTCTTATTTACAATGACGGCCTACCCCGGCCAAACCCTAACCCAGACGATGCTAGGCCAATTGTGCGCCGCCCTATGGGACCCTAAAGGGACGCGGTTGTGATAAAGCCTGGAATTGAACCAGGGTCTGCAGTGATGTCTCTAGCACTGAGATGCAGTTCCTTAGACAGCTGCGCCACTCGGGAGCCCATTTAAAACAGTTACAGAGTTTAATGGCTGGGATCGGCAAAAACTGAGGACGGCTCAACAACATTGTAGTTACTCCACAATACTAACCTAATTGACAAAGTGTAAAAAAGAAAGTCTGTACAGAATCAAAATATTCCAAGACAAGCATCCTGTTTGCAACAAGCCACTAAAGTAATACTGCAAAACATGTGACAAAGCAATTCACTTTTTGTCCTGAATACAAAATGTTACAGTGCATTTGGAAAGTATTCAGACCCCTCGACTTTTTACACATTTTGTTACACTACTGCCTTGATTAAATTGTATTTAAAAAATAATAAATCTACACACAATATCCCGTAATGACAAAGATAAAACAGTTTTTTATAAATCTGGGCAAATGTATAAAAAATTAAAACAAAAATACCTTATTTACGTAAGTATTCAGACCCTTTGCTATGAGACTCAAAATTGAGCTCAGGTGCATCCTGTTTCCTTTGATCATCCTTGAGATGTTTCTACAACTTGATTTGAGTCCACCTGTGGTAAATTCAATTGATTGGAAAGGATTTGGAAAGGCACACACCTGTCTATATAAGGTCCCACAGTGTATGTCAGAGCGGAAACCAAGCCATGAGGTCGAAGGAATTGTCCGTAGAGCTCCGAGATAGGATTGTGTCGAGGCACAGATCTGGGGAAGGGTACCAAAACATTTCTGCAGCATTGAAGGTCCCCAAGAACACAGTGGCCTCCATCATTCTTCAATGGAAGAAGTTTGGAACCACCAAGACTCTTCCTAGAGCTGGCCGCCCGGCCAAACTGAGCAATTGGGGGGAGAAGGGCCTTGGTCAGAGAGTTGACCAAGAACCCGATGGTCACTCCGACAGAACTCCAGAGTTTTTCTGTGGAGATGGGAGAACCTTCCAAGAAGGACAACCATCTCTGCAGCTCTCCACCAATCAGGATATGTGATATTTCAGTTTTTTTTTTATACATTTGCTAAAATTTCTAAAAACCAGATTTTGCTTTGTCATTATGGGGTATTGTGTGTAGATTGATGAAGAAAAACGTACTATATAATCCATTTTAAAATAAGGCTGTAACGTAACAAAATGTGTAAAAAGTCAAGGGGTCTGAATACTTTCCGAATACACTGTATGTTTGGGGCAAATCCAATACAACACATTACTCTCCATAGTGATGGCTGTATCGTGTCAAGGGTATGTTTGTACTGGGGAGTTCTTCAGGATAAAAAAATGACTGAATGGACCTAAGCACATGCAAAATCCTAGAGGAAAACCTGGTTCAGTCTGCTTTCCACAAGACACTGGGAGATTAATTCACCTTCCAGCAGGACAATAACCTAAAACACAAGAAGACTGTGAATTTTCCTGAATGTTCCTGAGTGGCCGAGTTACAGTTTTGACTTAAATCTACTTTAAAATCTTTGGCAAGACCTGAAAATGGTTGTCTAACAATGATCAACAACCAATTTGACAGAGCTTGGATATTTTTTTTAAGAATAATGCACAAAACAGGCGTGGAAAGCTCTAATTACTGTAATTGCTGCCAAATGTGGTTTTTACAATGTATTGACTCAGGGGTGTGAATACTTATGTAAATTAGACATTTATGTTTTCCATTTTCAATCAATTTGTGAAAATGTCTAAAAACATGTTCTCACTTTGTCATTATGGGGTATTGTGTGAAAATGGTTGAGAAAAACCCCCAACTATTTAATGCACTTTGAATACAACACACAACAACATGTGGAATAACATGTGGAATAAGTCAAGGTGTCTGAATACTTTCTGAAGGCACTGTATAATAAACTGTCTTAACACTAATGCTGCTAAGGTTTATATGCAGTCTATGATATTTTCTCACATGTTCTATTGCATTGCAAGTGGGTCACAAGCAGGGAAAAAAGGCCAATCAAACCATTGCAAATCTCAGTACAAGAGTGCATTGAAGGTTATTTGATCAGAAACCCAAATATTCATCACCATTGTTAAATTCTCAACACAATTTGTTAAGTTTTGAAGATTTTGTACATTTTAAAATGTAAAGCTGCTTTTTAAATGTTTACATGGACTTGATCCACAACCCTTAAGTAGTCCAGTGACTACTTTACTATCTATTGTACATGGTCCAATACTAGCTGTGCAGTGAATGTAAACTGTAGTTCCAGTGTGTGGAACAGCTTTTGCTCAATCTGCATTTTCTGTAAAAACTGTTCACCACTGGAACCAACTTCTAGAAAAGTGTAAATGTGTGGCTAGTGTCAGCAGGCTTGTAGCCACTTGTGAACCTTTTCTGTTGCTGTTTGTTTTTCTTGCTGTTCTTTTACTATGTTTTTGCGACTCTTAATTACAATAGCAATGTGTCTGATTATTATTATGTACAATGTCTTGACTTCCGTCTGGAAATGTATCTGTTTGTCCTGACCTGTATTTTTTTTGTATTTTGTATTATTATATACACTACCAGTCAAACGTTTGGACACACAAGGAAACCAGGAAAACATTATTTATACGAACAGACAACATACAAACATCAGACGCACATTTTTTTGATATACAGTAACAGTCAAAAGTGTAGACACACCTCACACCACTCATTCAGAGGTTTTTCTTTATTTTTTAAAACTATTTTCTACATTGTAGAATAATAGTGAGGACATCAAAACTAGGAAATATGGCATCACGTAGTAACCAAAAAAGTGTTAAACAAATCAAAATACATTTTATATTTGGGATTCTTCAAAGTATCCACCCTTTGCCTTGGTGACAGATTTGCACACTTTTGGCATTCTCTCAACCAGCTTCATGAGGTAGTCACCTGGAATACATTTCAATTAACATGTGTCCCTTGTAAAAAGTGAATTTGTGGAATGTCTTTCCTTCTTATTTGGTGAAAGACCAAGTCCATATTATGGCAAGAACCGTTCAAATAAGTAAAAACAAAATGACAGTCCACCATTACTTTAAGACATGAAGGTCAGTCAATCCGTAGAAAATGTCCAACACGTGGAAAGTTTCTTCAAGTGCAGTTGCAAAAACCCTCAACCGCTATGATGAAACTGGCTATCATGAGGACCACCACAGGAAAGGAAGACCCAGAGTTACCTCTGCTGCAGAGGATACGTTCATTAGAGTTATCTGCACCTCAGATTACAGTCCAAATAAATGATTCACAGAGTTCAAGTAACAGACACATCTCAACATCAACTGTTCAGAGGAAACTGAGTGAATCAGGCCTTCATGGTCGATTTGCTGCAAAGAAACCACTACTAAAGGACACCAATAAGAAAAAGAGACTTGCTTGCGTCAAGAAACACAAGCAATGGACATTAGATGGGTAGAAATGTGTCCTTTGGTCTGATGAGTCCAAATTGAGATTTTTGGTTCCAACCACCGTGTCTTTGTGAGACGCAAAGTAGGTGAACGGCTGATCTCCGCCTGTGTGGTTCCCACCGTGAAGCATGGAGGAGGAGGAGTGATGGTGTGGGGGTGCTTTGCTGATTTATTTAGAATTCAAGGCACACTTAACCAGCATTCTGCAGCGATACACCATCCCATCTGGTTTGCACTTAGTGGGACTATCATTTTTTTTTCAACAGGACAATGCCCCAAAACACACCTTCAGTCTATGTAAGGGCTATTTGACCAAGAAAGAGAGTGATGGAGTGCTGCATCAGATGACCTGGCCTCCACAATCACCCAACCTCAACCCAATTGAGATGGTTTGGGATGAGTTGGACAGCAGAGTGAAGGAAAAGCAGCCAACAACTGCTAAGCGTATGTGGGAGCTCCTTCAAGACAGTTGGAAAACCATTCCAGGTGAACCTGATTGAGAATGCCAAGAGTGTGCAAAGCTGTCATCAAGGCAAAGGGTGGATACTTTGAAGAATATAAAATATATTTAGATTTGTTTAACACTTTTTTGGTTACTACATGATTCCATATGTGTTATTTCATAGTTTTGATGTCTTCACTATTATTATACAATGTAGAAAATAGTACAAAATAAAGAAAAACCCTTGAATGAGTAGGTGTGTCTATACTTTGACTGTTACTGTATATCAACAACCATGTCTGATGTTTGTATGTTGTCCATTCGTATACATAACATTTTCCTTGTTTATACTGTATGTTCACTGCAGACGGAAATGAGCTGTTGGCTAAGTCTGGTACAATGCATCTTTTCTCAAGTGTACTGAGACTTATGTCTTGTTGTACATTGTCCCTGTTCAAATAAACACAATAATAATGCCAAACAATGTTGGCAGGACAATGAGTTACAAGGAGTTTGCATGGTAACAGACTGGCACTGAGGCTACTTCTAAATCACTTCTATTTCTCTTCCATTTTTACACTCTTTCGTGTAGCTCCCTTCTTTCTTTCCTACCTTCCTTGACGGGGATGGCAGGTTTCTTCTGGCGCAGGCCCAGCAGGATGAAGAAGAGGACCAGAGGGATGAAGATCTCAAAGGCCAACACCCACTGTAGAGAGGGAGGGAGGGAGGGGCGGGGAGGGAGAGAGAGAGTGAGTGAAACCGCTGAACAGCTAAACCAGTCTAGGTACAGTAGTTGTAAACAGCACACAGGTGTGGCTACAAGGTTGAATTTAGTTAACTTTCTTTCCACAACAACTCCTTGTCGATTCTCATTTACTTGGTGATATATCAGCATAGTAAATGGGTTGAGTCGACTTTACCCAGTGTCTGTTATTGATCCATTAAATTAGGGAGTTGGAGTGAAGGTTGTCCAGTTTGCTAAACAAGCACTTTTGGCTCATGGACTGGGTGCCAAAACGGCCAGTGCTTTCCAAAGTGGTCTGCTACAGATATTACTTATGAAGAAGGGGGGTATAGAAGATGGAAGACGCAGCACTATAAGAAACACCACACACATACACAAACAAACACACACACACATACACACACTCACACAAATCACACACACACACACACAAATCAGGTAATCTGTGTTTATTGCCTGGTGTATATTGGCAGGAAAAGGAACTAGCACTTTCAATTTCACACGTGTCAACTGACACGAGTTATCTAGTAGTGGCGCCATAGCAGAAGAGCAAGACAGTTTCAAAATACATTTTTTTAATACATAAAACCAGCCCCTTGCCAGGCTATCATTGCAAATAAGAATTTGATTGACTTGCCAGTTGCCTCGTTAGATAATAGGCTAAATAAAAATATGGGGGTCTGATTGTTCCTCCTTACGTCTCCCACTCTCTAAACAGAGAGCTACCACTCTCTAAACATTCAATTATACGTGCCTTGAACGCAGGATTGAGGGGTAAGAAACCTCTTTGTTACAAGGAAATTCCTCCCGCCAAAACGTTAACATCAAAAGGTTGAATAATGAAATGACATTTCTGTAGTCAAGTGGTTGGAGTGGTCCGTGGGCACTTAAAGAACAATTAAGTCAGATCATTTGTGCCTTGGGATCCCACGAAGGGCAGTATAACAACATAACTGTATCTCTGAATGTGTATATTTCCCAGTGAATGTGTATATTTCCCAGATTCACATCCAAATGTTGGGGAAGTGATATGATTAAATACTAAACTATTTGTGAGAAGATGTAATGTGATGTTAGCCTTCTAAATGAGAGAAGTGTTTTTCATATGAAGTCTTAACCAAGTCAGTAGCCACACCCACGTGAGCACACACATTACGTCGGGCGTCATGGAACGCCCCTTTTCCCAGAGTGCATAAAACCCACTTCTGACAAAATGCACATTAGACCTAGCAGGCGGATGGTGTGAACCGGAAGTCACAAATGGTTAAGAAATCTACAAAACTAAGAGACCCGAGAACGTGAGGACGCTGAAATGGTTACCACTCTATAGGCCAACGAGACCGACGGCGTTAGCTGAAAAGTACTGAATGGCTAGAAACTCTGAAACTTTCAACAGAGAAGAAGAACACATCTACAAGACTACACATTCACAGCCTGCAGCTTTATGTGTAAAATAGTCTAGGAAACTCCACCGAAGAAGAGAGAGAAGAACAATTTCCTCCCACCACTATGGATTAGAGGTCGACCGATTATGATTTTTCAGCGCCGATACCGATACCGATTATTGGATGACCAAAAAAAAGCTGATACCGATTAATCAGCCGTTTTTAAAATGTATTTATTTATTTGTAATAATAACAATTACAACGATACTGCATGAACACTTTTATTTTAACTTAATATAATACATCAATAAAATCAGTTTAGCCTCAAATAAATAATGGAACATGTTCAATTTGGTTTAAATAATGCAAAAACAAAGTGTTGGAGAAGAAAGTAAAAGTGCAATATGTTCCATGTAAAAAAAGCTAACGTTTATGTTCCTTGCTCAGAACATGTGTAACGGGGTGAGTGACTGGTTGCCGGGAAGTCAGGCGCAGGAGAGCAGAGATGGGTGATAAGAGGAGAACTTTAATATACACCCTGGCCCAAAGGCACAGGCGAGGCAGCAAAAAGCACAACCATGGTAACATGAACCGGATTAAACAAAACAAACAAACCTAGGTTTGAAACAAATCTAGCGCAAGCCAGCCTGTAACGTAACACCCTACACAAAGAACAATTCCACACACAGACATGGGGGAAACAAAGGGTAATATACATTAAGTCTGATGAGGGAATGTGAACCAGGTGTGCGGGAAAACAAGCAAAACAAATGGAAAATGAAAGGTGGAGCGGCGATTGCTAGAAGACCAGTGACGTCGACCGCCGAAGCCGCCTGAACAAGGAGAGGGACCGACTTCGGCGGAACTCGTGACAACATGAGAACATATGAAAGCTGGTGGTTCCTTTTAACATGAGTCTTCAATATTCCCAGGTAAGAAGTTTTAGGTTGTAGTTATTATAGGAATTATACAACAATTTCTCTCTATACCATTTGTATTTCATATACCTTTGACTATTGGATGTTCTTGTAGGCACTTTAGTACTGCCAGTGTAACAGTATCGCATCCGTCCTTCTCCTCGCCCCTACCTGGGCTCAAACCAGGAACACATCGAAAAATAGCCGCTCTCGAAGCATCGTTACCCATCGCTCCACAAAAGCCACGGCTCTTGCAGAGCAAGGGGAACAACTACTTCAAGGTCTCAGAGCGAGTGACGTCACCAATTGACGATTAGCGCGCACCCCGCTAACTAGCTAGCCATTTCACATCGGTTACACCAGCCTAATCTCGGGAGTTGATAGGCTTGAAGTCATAAACAGCTCAATGTTTGAAGCACAGCGAAGAGCTGCTGGCAAATGCACGAAAGTGCTGTTTGAATGAATGCTTACGAGCCTGCTGCTGCCTGCCACCGCTCAGTCAGCCTGTTCTATCAAATATCAAATCATAGACTTAATTATAACATAATAACACACAGAAATACGAGCCTTAGGTAATTAATATGGTCAAATGCAGAAACTATCATTTCGAAAACCAAAAGTTTATTCCTTCAGTGAAATATGGAACCGTTCCTTATTTTATCTAAGGGGTGGCATCAATAAGCATAGGTCTAAATATTGCTGTTACATTGCACAACCTTCAATGTTATGTCATAATTATGTACAATTCTGGCAAATTAATTACGGTCTTTGTTAGGAATAAATGGTTTTCACACAGTTCGCAACGAGCCAGGCGGCCCAAACTGCTGCATATACCCTGACTGCTTGCACAGAACGCAAGAGAAGTGACAACTTCCCTAGTTAAAAGAAATTCATGTTAGCAGGCAATATTAACTAAATATGCAGGTTTAAAAATATATACTTGTGTATTGATTTTAAAGAAAGGCATTGATGTTTATAGTTAGGTACACATTGCTGCAACAAGTCGTGGCAGAATCAGAATTATTTAGGTAACATTTATAAATAAAATGTTTTATTTATTTTATTTCATGCTTATGTGAGATATGTCATTAGAATGTCTATTTTTGGATAATACTGTTGGCCGGTTGCAGTTATCTGTTCTCTGTCAGGTTTCAGTTACTTGGGCCGCAGAGAGGGGAGAGGTCAAGCTTGTCTTCATATGTAAACAAATCTTTTAAACCATGTTAAGGGATGATTGAGGGGGGAACCAATTATCTCTTGGCTTATCCACAATGTCTGTGTGCCAGTCACTGTGTCTCCGTGAGCTTGTCCAGAATGGGAGTGTCTAGAATGACAATTGATATATATCCTATTGTCTTGGTACTATGTTGTACCAAGAACGAGAAGTAGAACCTCGTTTTAGGAGAGCAAACTGAACGATAATTTATAGCTAATGCTGTCTGGCTATGGAATACTCCTCTCTCAAGCAAAGTCTTCCTTTGTAATGTTCCTAAGATCTGTTATTCATCATGTGAGTTGAGATGCGTGTGTCTTGGCTATAAATTATGTTTTTTATAAGATATGCTTACCTTGGCTTCTTGCTGCACTTGCGTAACAGGCCACACAGGCTCCTCATGGAGTGCAATGTAATCGGCCACAATCGGTGTCAAAAAATGCAGATTACCGATTGTTATGAAAACTTGAAATCGGCTCTAATTAACCTTTTATAATTAGAGGGCAGTATTTTCATTTTTGGATAAAAAACGTTCCCGTTTTAAACGGGATATTTTGTCAAGAAAAGATGCTCGACTATGCATATAATTGACAGCTTTGGATAGAAAACACTCTGACGTTTCCAAAACTGCAAAGATATTGTCTGTGAGTGCAACAGATCTGATGTTACAGGCGAAACCCAGATAAAAATCCAACCAGGAAGTGCCCCATTTTTTGAAAGCCCTGCATGCCAATGACTCCTTATATGGCTGTGAATGAGCTACAAATGAGCTTACGCTTTCTACGTATTCCCCAAGGTGTCTACAGCATTGTGACGTCTTTTTACGCATTTATACGCAAGAATAGCCAGCCGAAAGGGACCACATTTAGCAAGTGGTCACATGACGGCTCCCGCAGAAAATCTTGCGTAAAGTACACAAGTAGTCATTTTTCCAATCGCTTCTTATGAGAAACCAATTGTCCCGACGGATATTTTATCGAATAGATATGTGGAAAACACCTTGAGGATTGATTCTAAACAACGTTTGCCATGTTTCTGTCGATATTATGGAGCTAATTTGGAAAAAAGTTTGCCGTTGTAGTGACTGCATTTTCCGGTCGATTTCTCAGCCAAACGTGAAGAACAAACGGAGCTATTTCGCCTACAAAAATTATCTTTTTGGAAAAAAGGAACATTTGCTATCTAACTGGGAGTCTCCTGAGTGAAAACATCTGTAGTTCTTCAAAGGTAAATTATTTAATTTGATTGCTTTTCTTATTTTCGTGAAAATGTTGCCTGCTGGTAGCAGAGCCTAGCCATAGCATTATGCCATGATAAACTTACACAAATGCTTGTCTAGCGTTGGCTGTAAAGCATATTTTGAAAATCTGAGATGACAGTGTGATTAACAAAAGGCTAAGCTGTGTCTCAATATATTTCATTTGTGATTTTCATGAATAGGACGATTTTCTAGGAAGATTTATGTCCGCTGCGTTATGCTAATTAGTTTGAGGCTACGTTACGTTCCCGCATGCGGGTTTGAGAGTCATGAGAAGTTAATCGGCTATTTCGATTAATCGGTCGACCTCTACTATCGATACCTCTTAAGTATCTATTCTAACAAACCAAGCCAGAGAACCTCTAAAGAACATTTCCCTATCCAACGACCATTGGTACATCTGGAAAATCAGTTCTAACTGTAACGGTTTTCCGTATGAGAAGGAGAGTCGGACCAAAATGCAGCGTGTAGATTGCGATCCATGTTTTAATGAACAAACGTAAAACACGAATCAATGCAAACACTACAAAATAAAGAACGTGATGAACGTAACGAAAACCTAAAACAGCCTATCTGGTGAAAAACACATAGACAGGAACAATCACCCACAAACACACAGTGAAACCCAGGCTACCTAAATATGGTTCCCAATCAGAGACAATGACGAACACCTGCCTCTGATTGAGAACCATATCAGGCCGAACATAGAACTAGACAAACTAGACATGTAACATAGAATGCCCACTCAGATCACACCCTGACCAATCAAAACATAGAAAATACAAAGTAAACTATGGTCAGGGCGTGACAGTACCCCCCCCCCAAGGTGCGGACTCCGGCCGCAAAACCTGAACCTATAGGGGAGGGTCTGGGTGGGCATCTGTCCGCGGTGGCGGCTCTGGCGCTGGACGTGGACCCCACTCCATGACAGTTTTAATCCCCCTCCTAAACGTCCCTAAATAGGTTACCCACCACAATGATAACATGGGACAGAGGGACAGCTCGGGACAGAGGTAACTCGGGACAGATGGGTAGCTCAGCACTGAGAGGAAGCTCAGCACTGAGAAGAAGCTCAGCACTGAGAGGAAGCCCAGGCAGGTAGTAGAAACTACCAGAACCTGGCTGGCTGGCGGTTTCAGCAGATCCTGGTCGACTAGCAGATCTGGAAGAATCTGGTCGACTGGCGGATCTGGGAGAATCTGGTCGACTGGCGGATCTGGGAGAATCTGGTCGACTGGCGGATCTGGGAGAATCTGGACGACTGGCAGATCTGGAAGAGTCTGGTCGACTGGCAGATCTGGAAGAGTCTGGACGACTGGCAGATCTGGAAGAGTCTGGACGACTGGCAGATCTGGAAGAGTCTGGACGACTGGCAGATCTGGAAGAGTCTGGACGACTGGCAGATCTGGAAGAGTCTGGACGACTGGCAGATCTGGAAGAGTCTGGACGACTGGCAGATCTGGAAGAGTCTGGTCAACTGGCAGATCTGGAAGAGTCTGGTCGACTGGCAGATCTGGGAGAGTCTGGTCGACTGGCAGCTCTGGCTGCTCCATGCTGACTGGCTGCTCCATGCTGACTGGCTGCTCCATGCTGACTGGCAGCTCTGGCTGCTCCATGCTGACTGGCTGCTCCATGCTGACTGGCAGCTCTGGCTGCTCCATGCTGACTGGCTGCTCTGGCTGCTCCATGCTGACTGGCTGCTCCATGCTGACTGGCTGCTCCATGCTGACTGGCAGCTCTGGCTGCTCCATGCTGACTGGCTGCTCCATGCTGACTGGCTGCTCCATGCTGACTGGCGGCCCTGGCTGCTCCATGCTGACTGGCGGCCCTGGCTGCTCCATGCTGACTGGCGGCCCTGGCTGCTCCATACTGACTGGCGGCCCTGGCTGCTCCATGCTAACTGGCAGCTCTGGCGGCTCCTTGCAGACTGGCAGCTCTGGCGGCTCCTTGCAGACTGGCAGCTTTGGCGGCATCCTGCAGACAGGCAGCTCTGGCGGCTCCTTGCAGACTGGCAGCTCCTTGCAGACTGGCAGCTCTATGCAGACTGGCAGCTCCTTGCAGACTGGCAGCTCCTTGCAGACTGGCAGCTCTATGCTAACTGGCAGCTCTATGCTAACTGGCAGCTCTATGCTAACTGGCAGCTCTATGCTAACTGGCAGCTCTATGCTAACTGGCAGCTCTTTGCAAACTGGCAGTTCTGAACAGGCGGGAGACTCCGGCAGCGCTGTAGAGAAGGAAGGCTCTAACAGCGCTAAACAGGCGGGAGACTCCGACAACGCTGGAGAGGAGGAGGGCTCCGACAGCGCTGGACAGGCGAGGCGCACTGTAGGCCTGATGCGTGGTGCTGGCACTGGTGGTACTGGGCCGAGGACACGCACAGGAAGCCTGGTGCGGGGAGCTGCTACCGGAGGGCTGGGGTGTGGAGGTGGTACTGGAAAAACCGGACCGTGCAGGCGCACTGGAGCTCTTGAGCACCGAGCCTGCCCAACCTTACCTGGTTGAATGCTCACGCGGCGAGGTGGAATAGCCCGCACTGGACTATGCAAGCGAACCGGAGACACCGAGCGCAAGGCTGGTGCCATGTAAACCGGCCCAAGGAGACGCACTGGGGACCAGCTGCGTAGAGCCGGCTTCATGGCATTAGGCTCGACGCTCAATCTAGCCCGGCAGACACGCGGAGCTGGAATATACCGCACCGGGCTATGCACCCGCACTGGAGACACCGTGCGCACCACTGCATAACACGGTGCCTGTCCGGTCTCTCTAGCCCCCCGGTAAGCACAGGGAGTCTGCCCAGGTCTCCTACCTGGCATAGCCATACTCCCTGTTAGCCCCCCCCCAATAAATTTTTGGGGCTGCCTCTCAGGCTTCCATCCGCGTCGCCGTGCTGCCTTCTCATACCAGCGCCTCTCTGCTTTCACCGCCTCCATTCTACGGTAACCTTCCTCGCACTGCTCCAGCGAATCCCAGGCGGGCTCCGGCACTCTCCCTGGGTCGGCCGCCCACCTGTCGATCTCCTCCCAAGTAGTATACTCCATACTGTACTCCTCCTTGGGCTGTTCCTGTTGTTTCTTCTCCCGCTGCACCTTAGTGCGGCTACACTCCCCTGGTTTAGCCCAGGGTCCTCTCCCGTCGAGGATTTCCTCCCATGTCCAGAAATCCTTATTGCGCTTCTCCTCGCGCTGCTCCTGCCTGTTGACACGCTGCTTGGTCCGTTGGTGGTGGGTGATTCTGTAACGGTTTTCCGTATGAGAAGGAGAGTCGGACCAAAATGCAGCGTGTAGATTGCGATCCATGTTTTAATGAACAAACGTAAAACACGAATCAATGCAAACACTACAAAATAAAGAACGTGATGAACGTAACGAAAACCTAAAACAGCCTATCTGGTGAAAAACACATAGACAGGAACAATCACCCACAAACACACAGTGAAACCCAGGCTACCTAAATATGGTTCCCAATCAGAGACAATGACGAACACCTGCCTCTGATTGAGAACCATATCAGGCCGAACATAGAACTAGACAAACTAGACATGTAACATAGAATGCCCACTCAGATCACACCCTGACCAATCAAAACATAGAAAATACAAAGTAAACTATGGTCAGGGCGTGACACTAACAGACACAACCAGAGACTTTCTGTCAAATTACTCCTCAGACGGACCAGCGATTTCAACAGAGACAACAAAAGGCATACAATTTTAAATATGTACATTGCAATTCTTTTCGAATGAGCGGCCATGTGCAAAGTATAGCATTTCCATGAGCGTAGTTATCAGCTATGTGTAGATAGTGAAGTCCTTTGTCTTAACTCCCGCTCTTTCTTACATGCCCCTCCCTTTTCATTTGGTGTCATATCGGTTTATTCCGATATTCTGATCTGTCCTGGTTATTAGACTTTTCATTGCATTGTGTTAGTAACCAATAACTATGCTGTTTGTGTGTTTATGTAATTCCGTGTGATTATGTAGTTAGACAGTAAATAAATAATTAAGCCAATTTGTATATCACTGATTGATCATTTATGCTAGGGTTCGTGCAGAAGGATTTTGCGACATTCAGAATGAGAATGATAGAAGGTAAATAACAATTAATTAATGACTGATTGATGACTGAAATGTAAGAGATATGTATACCTTTAAGAGTTATTTCGGCAAACGGTAACTCGTTAAATAAACCTTTCCGTGGTGCCCCAAAATTGCTGATGATGAATTGTTACATGAGAATCATAGCAATAATTAAACATAGTTAATCGCTTTGATAAAACAATCGTCATCACATTAATGATAGCCAAGTCACGACAGAGAGTAAAGGAGAGAGGGGAGAGAGAGAGGAGAGAGAAAGAGACAGAGAGAGTGTCGAGGAAAGAGGAAAGGAGAGAGAGTAAAGGAGAGAGAGAGAGAAGAGGAATAATGTGTGTGACAAAAAGAGCAGTGTGCTGATTTTCTCTTCTCTCCCGAGTGTTCAAATAGCTGCTGGTCTCTATGCGCTGGGGAAGTCTGTGTTCTCCTTGAGAAGAGAAATCATTTGAGATGCAGACTCTGACCCTAACCCTATCCTCTGCTACAGTCTTCTCTGCTGGGACTCCCATGGCCCATATAGGCCAAGCTAGCCTCACTTTATGGGAGTGGCAAACATTGGTCACCTGAGGGGACATGGTGTGCGTTCCAAATGCGTCTCTATAGGCCCTGGTCAAAAGTAGTGCAGTACATAGGGAATAGAGTGCCATTTGGAACACAGACCAGTTCTCCTCATCTATGCTGTTCACCTGATCTAACCCTCTTTCCAACTAGATCTGTTCTGGTTTAACCCTGTCCTGATTTCCCATTCTACAGCTGAAGTTCTGCTGAAGGGTTTAAGGGTCAGAGATGATGTTATTGACACAATGGGAGTGTCAGAGACCCAGTCAGAGTACACAGACTACCTCATTTTATGGCATGGTGTCATGGTACACAGCACCAGGGAAACAGTCATCGGTGTAGGTCTCCTTCTCCCTCTTCCACTCATGGTCAATTGCACTGGATTGATTCTCCACACTACGTCATAATAAGAGGCTAGAGACTCATCTCATCTGTTCTCTGCTCTCTCTCTCTCTCTCTCTCTCTCTCTCTCTCTCTCTCTCTCTCTCTCTCTCTCTCTCTCTCTCTCTCTCTCTCTCTCTCTCTCTCTCTCTCTCTCTCTCTCTCTCTCTCTCTCTCTCTCTCTCTCTCTCTCTCTCTCTCTCTCTCTCTCTCTCTCTCTCTCTCTCTCTCTCTCTCTCTCTCTCTCTCTCTCTCTCTCTCTCTCTCTCTCTCTCTCCCTCCCTCCCTCTCCCTCTCCCTCTCCCTCTCCCTCTCCCTCCCACACACACGCATGCATGCATGCATGCATGCATGCAGGCCACCTGTCCAATCACAGGCTGGATGCTGAGTGCTGAGTCACCGGAAAGAGGGAGGATGGATAGGTGATTGAGTGACAATGCAGGTGTTTGTGTGTGCCTGTGTGTGTGTTTGTGCCTGTGTGTGTGTGTGTGTGCCTGTGTGTGTGTGTGTGTGTGTGAGGGATGTACTCTCTTCTCCCTGCTCTGTCCCAATCGTCTCTTGTTCACATGAGAGACAGGGGGGTCAGACATTCTGTCTCTGTGTCTGTCTGTGAAGGTCATGACGGACAAACAGCTCTTTGACATGCTTCTCTCACAATGCCCTGACACACTCAACAAAGCTTCCATTATAAGATCCTGAGTAGTAAACCCAACTGCTCTCTCTCTCTGTGTATACACACATGCATGAACAAACACATTCAGTACGCACACACACAGGCACAAGCACACACACACACTCAAAGACACGCACGCACGCACTAACACACACAGGCAAGCGCACAGACACACACGCACACAAACACACTGCAGGAAATCACTGTCCAGAGGGAGCACTTGTTTCTTGCTAGAATTCCTCAAGCTTATTGATTTCCGTGCCCTGAAAGGACAAACACAAACCTTTAATTCGAATATTAAATAGCTTCCCTTCCGAATCAGTGAGTTTCATAGTGCCTGTTTGAGTTTTTTCCTCCCCCAAATTTGCATGTCGAAGGTATATCTTCCATTATTTATAGGTGTGCCAATGCGTCTATCTGCCTCTGCTGTCCTCAATACTGAGTGGAGAGATAGTTTAGAGAGGTGAGGTTTACTGTAACACAGACACGCACATGCACACAGACACACGCACACAATAAAGAGATTCTGGGACCACAAGCCTGTCCTACCCAATTAAGGTGACAACAACCTCCTATCCACACAATATTTTTTTAAAACTACTTATTCCACTGACAAACCATCCAGCATAAAAATGGTCAGTGTTCAGTACAGTGCCTTTGGAAAGTACTCAGACACCTTGACTTTTCCCACATTTTCTTATGTTACAGCCTTATTCAAAAATGTATTAAATAAATAAAAATCCTCAGAAATCTACACACATTATCCCATAATGACAAAGTGAAAATAGGTTTTATTTACATAACTATTCAGACCCTTTGTTATGAGACTCGAAATCGAGCTCAGGTGCATCCTGTTTCTATTGATCATCCTTCAGAGTCCACATACGGTAAATTCAATTGACTGGACATGATTTAAAAAGGTACACACCTGTCTATATAAGGTCCAACAATTGACAGTGCATGTCAGAGCAAAAACCAAGCCACGAGGTCAAAGGCATTGTCCGTAGAGCTCCTAGACAGGATTATGCACAGATCTGGGAAAGGGGACCAAAAAATGTCTGCAGCATTGAAGGTCCCCAAGAACACAGTGGCCTCCATCATTCTTAAATGGAAGAAGTTTGGAACCACCAAGACTCTTCCTAGAGCTGGCTGCCCAGCCAAACTGAGCAATAGGAAGGGCCTTGGTCAGGGAGGTGACCAAGAACTCGATGGTCACTCTGTGGCGCTGAGAGAACATTCTTGAAGGACAACCATCTCTGCAGCACTCCACCAATCAGGCCTTTATGCCAGACGGAAGCCACTCATCAGTAAAAAAGGCACATGACAGCCCGCTTAGAGTTTGACAAAAGGCCCCTAAAAACTATCAGACCATGAGAAACAAGATTATCTGGTCTGATGAAACCAAGATTAATCTCTTTGGCCTGAATGCCAAGTGTTACATCTGGAGGAAACCTGGCACCATCCCTACGGTGAAGCATGGTGGTGGCAGCATCATGCTGTGGGGGTGTTTTTCAGCAGCAGGTACTGTGAGACTAGTCAGGATCGAGGGAAAGATGAACAGAGCAAAGTACAGACAGATCCTTGATGAAAACCTGCTCCAGAGTGCTCAGGACCTCAGACAAGGGCGAAGGTTCACTTTCCAACAGGACAATGACCCTAAGCACACAGTCAAGACAACGCAGGAGTTGCTTCGGGACAAGTCTCTGAATGTCCTTGATTGGCCCAACCAGAGCCCGGACTTAAACCCGATCAAACATCTCTGGAGACACCTGAAAATAGCTGTGCAGCGACGCTCCCCATCCAACCTGACAGAACTTGAGAGGATCTGCAGAGAAGAATGGGAGAAACTTCCCAAATACAGGTGTGCCAAGCTTGCAGCATCATACCAAAGAAGACTCAAGGCTGTAATTGCTGCCAAAGGTGCTTCAACAAAGTACTAAGTAAAGGGTCTGAATACTTATGTAAATGTGATATTTCTGTAGCATTCCCCTTGCCTATATAGTTATAGTATTCCCGAAAGTATCACTTCCTCAAATAAAGTGAGAATTCTCACTTTAGACGGGATTATTTCAATACTAACAACAAAAAGCAGTATAACTTTAGTGTGTTTCTTTCCCACCTATGGAGAGTCTAATGAATGGAAAGAGTGAAATAGGGACCAACAGAGAGAGAGAACTGGAAGGGAAATAGGATTTTAAAGTCCTAGGGAATTGCATTCCTGCCATGCCATGCAAACATTTCCCACTGATTCATTAAACAGGCTGCATGGTGCCCAATTCCTTATGCAGTGCACTGCTTTTGACCAGGGCCAGGGTTTAAGGATGTGTGGGTGGGTGGTTGGGGGGGATGGAAAAATGAAATGCCTGAATATTGCAGAGCAGCTTATCGCAGTGGTTCAATCAGTCATTCAACAGGCAACTGGAGTGCACAATAGAGCCGGAATGGAACCATGGTCAATTGCACTGGATGGACTACGTCATAATAAGAGGCTAGCTTGAGCCGAAGACAGACAGACAGACCCTCTCTCTCTCTCTCTCTCTCTCTCTCTCTCTTCTCATCATCTTTCCTTCTTCCTTCAGGCTTCTTCTTCTTCTTTGGACTTTATGTGACAGTTGGCAACCAATTTTACGGTGCATTACTACAACCGACTGGAGTGCGGACCTTAGTTAATCTTTCAATCACTCACGTGGGCATATGCTCCTAAAAACCAATGAGGAGATGGGAGAGGCCGGACTTGCAGCATGTTGAGTGTCACAAATAGAACCAATTTCTATTTTAGCGTCTGGCCACGCAGAAGCTTGCGGACACACGCGAGCAGTGTGGGTGCAATGATTGAACAACATGTATGTGTACATTTATTTTGCAACGCTCGCACGTGCGAGCGGTGTGGTCAGCATGTAAGAAGTATACAAAGTTACAGTAGCTAGGTTTCCATCGAAGTGGAAAAATATTTTTTTGGGGGGCCGGTAGGACTCTCGAGCTTTGCCTCTCCCGATTCCGTAGGGGAGTTGCTGCGATGGGACAAGATCGTAACTACCAATTGGATATCACGTAATTATTTATGTTTTTAACAACTATGTGTGCATTTTTCCACCCGATCAAATTGACTTGTTGTGGATAAAAGGCTGTGTGTGATGATGTAGTTAAATGGGGTTTCATCGCATACTGATGGCTTTGTAAAAAACAATGTTACATTATATAGCAAATGTGCCCACTCTGGTCTTGGCAGGCTCAGTGCGCTCCAGCCAAGAGTTTGGAGATACAGTGTGGGTAAACTTGCCTCCATGATGAGATTATTATGGACAAAAGAGCGAGATTCTTTTTTATTTTGACTTCACAGTGTGGTGAGAGTGCATGGTGATTGATGCTCTTTCCCAATAAATATTGAGCGTCTTATTCTTGTGACACGATGACTGATGATGTAGCCTAATAAACTGCATGCTTTCCCAGGTCGTAGTGGGAGGACCACACAACATATCATCCATCGTGTGACACCAAGGTTACATCGATATGATGGTTATTAGGTCAATGTTGGCGAATAAAGGAGTTTCCACCGCCATTTCTCGCATTATTCATTTTACCGACACGAAAGGATCCCACCTTGTCTAGCATATTTTGTTTTGCTGACATTTGGAAAGTTTTACCGACAAATTGACTGTTTCCATCAGGCCTATCGGGACATTTTCCTTTATCTTCTTTACGTGCATAAAAAGGTTGGATGGAAACAAGGTTACTACGGAGGAAGAAACAGGAGTCTTTTTTTGCTCAACTCTGCACATCTCTGAGTTGTTAATTACCAAGCAAACTGTGAGCATCACTAACAAACTTTGATCTTTCTGCTTGTGGAGACGTCGCTTTTAATCAATACCAGTCAACTCAGGACCGCATGGGCCTTTATGCATGAAATACATCCAAATTAGCAGCTTCATCACAGCAATTAGTGGAGATTCTGTCTCTGGAGCCTTTCGTTGTTTTACACTGCAACTAAGAACAACTGAACACACGCTCATCCTCTCTATTCTGCTGTCTTCTACTTTCACTCTCTCTGTCTTCCTCTGTTTTGCTGTCTGTCTCCCTCTGCCTCTCTTTCTTCCTATCTCTCTTTCTCTCTCTGCCTCTTTCTAGCTTTCTCTCTCTCTTACTTTCTCTCTCTACGTATCTCTCTGTTTCACTCTTTTTTCCCCAGCCTAGTTAGTTCTCAATGTGCCATTACCACTGACATAACAATGCAGAGAGGACTAAGTTACACAGGAACAGAACCACCGATATGATACATGGTCAGGTACTTGGTCCCCAGTCTTCAAAATTGGAGATTCTACTCAATAGAAAGACAAGTCACAAAAATACACAAAACATCTGGTCTCATTTCAACTATCATTTCATCTGCTTTTCCACCTAGGTAATTGTATTTCTTTCTAGCTGGCATCTTTCCTTGTAGCCTATCTCTCCTCTGTTCTCTCTGTTCTCTCCTCTGTTCTCTCCCCGGTTCTCTTCTCTGTTCTCTCCTCTGTTCTCTCCCCTGTTCTCTCCCCTGTTCTCTCCTCTGTCCTCTCCCCTGTTCTCTCCTCTGTTCTCTCCTCTGTTCTCTTCTCTGTTATCTTCTCTGTTCTCTCCCATTCTCTCCCCTGTTCTCTCCTCTGTTCTCTCTGTTCTCTTCTCTGTTCTCTCCCATTCTCTCCCCTGTTCTCTCCTCTGTTCTCTTCTCTGTTCACTCCCCTGTTCTCTTCTCTGTTCTCTCCCCTGTTCTCTTCTCTGTTCTCTCCTCTGTTCTATCCAGTTCTCTCCTCTGTTCTCTTCTCTGTTCACTCCCCTGTTCTCTCCTGTGTTCTCTTCTCTGTTCTCTCCCCTGTTCTCTCCTCTGTTCTCTTCTCTGTTCACTCCCCTGTTCTCTTCTCTGTTCTCTCCCATTCTCTCCCCTGTTCTCTCCTCTGTTCTCTCCCATTCTCTCCTCTGTTCTCTCCCTTGTTTCCTCCACTGTTATCTCACATAAAGGAGCTTGTTTCTGCGTCTGCTCTACCTGTGTCTAATACAATGCAGCTGATCAATTATTAACGAGCAGCTCGGCACTCATTTGCAGGTCAATTATTAAGAGGGCTGATCATGAGAAAGCTGCGTTGATGGATCCAATGTGGAGCGCTCTATAGGACAGTAATGTGTGAGAGAAATGCCACGTGTGTGTGTGTGTGTGTGTGTGGGTGGGCGTGTATGTACCTGGGGGTAGAGATATGTGTGTTGGTTTGTATGTACCTGGGGGTAGAGATGTGTGTGTGGGTGTGTATGTACCTGGGGGATGAGATGTGTGTGTGGGTGTGTATGTACCTGGGGGATGAGATGTGTGTGTGGGTGTGTTTGAACATGGGGGTTGAGATATGTGTGTACATGTTCACATCAAACTAGATAATACTGCTGGATTATGTGAAAACACATATCACTTTGACTGCTTTCACAGCACACACACAGTTCAGTCCACCCATGTAGTGCTTTGTAGCGTCAGTCATGATGTGGCAGGAAGGCAGGCAGCATCCCCGTCCATTTACCCAGCGTGTCACAACGTTAGAGCACACATGACCCTAGCCACCTGTCATGACGTGGCCCTCTTTGGGTATAGTGAGTACCCTCCCCCTCCCTCTCTCTCTCCCTCCTACACCCAGGTTCTGTTATCTCAGGTCATACATTTCTGGAGGAGACTCTCACCCCCCTGGCCAGGCAGTATAGGGAGAGAGAGTTTCACAGTATCAGAAAGGAACTTCTTCTACATAACAGAACTTGAGAACTGAACAATATCCATGTTTTGGAGAATGTGTAAACGGTTGGTGGAGAAACCAGCTACGACTGGTCCGTTTTGTTTCATGTTGTGACCTTATGGAAAGACAATACAGTCACATTACCATAACTCTGTTTATACAGGAGCCTCCGTTATGAGGTTTGCATCTAATTATTGTATAAAATGAATGATTAAAGATTAAACTATTTATGAAATTATGTAAGGAGATGTTGAGCCGTTAATGTGAGAGAATTGTATTTCTGTTCAAAGTTTAACTAAGTCATTGGCCCGCCCCTTGAGCACAGACATTGATCTGGCATCATGGGAAAGCCCTTTCCTACTGTTACGAATAAAAAACCCACCTGAATAATTTTCCTTCAGACCATGCCTACCTCGGTCAGCTGAGGGAGGGAAGATTGCGTAGAGACCACAAGAATCTCAGTATAAGCTAAGGTTGTAATGGTTGTTGAAACTCTAAGACTATCAATTCCGATAGAATTAGAGCAACTCTTTGATACTAATTACTAGTCTGCAGCTAGGAATTAAGTACCATTGAATGTGAAGACAGACAACTGCCGAAACAACTATTCTATCAGAACATTTCTGGGTGGTGCTCTGAAGTATCCATCTAACCACGAGAGACTTCATGGGAACCGAGAGAGACGGGCGGATGAACTTTCCAACAGAAAGACAGACGATTCCAACAGAGATCACGACGACACACTGAACGGAAATATATATTGATTGCAATTATTCCCGAATGAGTGAGCGTTCATGTGCAAAGGATTAGCATTTCAATCAATATAATTATCAACTGTGCAGTGATTTGTAATTCCCGCCCTTCTCAGCCCACCCCCACTTCCCTTTGTCCACCAAGCCGCCATATCGTCTTAGCCCACTAGGGAACATCCCCTATAATTTCCTTGTAACCATATCTACTGTTTGTTTGATTATGCATTTCTGTGATTATTTAGTTAGTTAGTAAATAAATGATTAAGACAATTGATGTATGGATGATTCATAGTGAAGGCTGGGTTTGTGCAGATAACAACTTACGACGTTTGGAATGGGACTAACGTGAGGTAAAGAATAATTCATTAATTAGAAGACTAATTGATCAGATATTAAAATATCTGAAAAGTTATATTAGGAAAATTTTAACTTTGTAATCTGAAGATTTTCCTTGGTGCCCCAACTTCCTAGTTAATTACATTTACATGATTAGTTTAATCATGTAATGATAATTACAGAGAATTGATTTGGTAAAATAACAGTCTTCAAGTTAATGATGCCAAAGACATGACACACTCTACCCTTCCTCCACCACTGTCTCTCTAGCATAATACCAGCCATACCCTCTGCCACTGTCTCTCACTATCATAATATCAGCCCGCTGCTAATACCACAACAGCACAGACTAGGCAGGATAAATCTCACCAGGTGTCTCCGTGCAGCGCTCCTCTCCTCTCAGACTAAAAGGCTCCAACACGACAAGTATTATGTTAGTGTTGGATGCCCATCTCATGCCCATCTGACGCACAGCACAATCTTGTCCCAGGCTTTTACATTCACTGGCTTTCTCTATCTTACACCCAATTTTAAAGTCCATGGAGTTTCATTAACAGCAACTTCTCCTCAGGCAAATGAGAGCTGGCCTTATGTAAATATGAAGATCAGAAATAAAAAGAACATCCCATCCTCCTGAAGGAGTTTATCGTTTGCTGTTTGCTGCAGTATGCAAATGTGAGAAGTGTCAGTGTGTGTGTGTGTTTGTGTGTGTTTTTGGCTGATGACAGGGAAGGTGAAAGTGGAAGGTGATGTAGAGGTCAGCAGTCACACACAGACATACACATCACCTTCTCTTGTGTCTCACACGAGGGACATCAGCAACCTCCTTGTGTCACCATGAGAGAGAAAGCTCTCCCTCTACCCAGTACCAAAGGCCATTTTTATACAATTACATAATCTCTGAGGCTCCAGATATTACATGACGACATCGTCATGCAAAAATTCCTTAATATAAATTTGACTTATTGCAAATGCCAAACTTTTATCACCATGCTACAGTACAAATCGTTTGGACACATTATAACACATCTCCATTGGGGTTTTCTCAGGAACTGTAGCAGTGTAATCACAGTGTTGCGGCCTGGCCGGCCCTCTGTTCTGTTCCAAGGTGTTAGGTAAACAGACTACAGTCTGGCAACACTGTTACACAGCTACATGGGCTGGCCAACCTGAGCCACACTGGTGCATGGGTCTGCGTCCCAAATGGCACCCTATTCCGTATACAGTGCACAACTTTGGTAGTGCACTAGGGAATAGGGTGCCATTTGCCAGGGAATGGTGGAAGTCAGCCACCTGCAGCGGACAGCTTCTCTACTGCTTTTACAGTTGTAATTTTCAGTAAGCATTAAACATATTTCTAAAGGATTTTTGGGATTAGTGACTAGAGTAGAATTGTGGAGGTAGTTTGAGGTGAAAAAGAAAGACAGAAAAAGTAACTAGTCAGAGAGAGAGAGGCACCCAGAGAAGAGGTGTAGAACGGGGTTAAACGAGTGACCTCGATCACAAATTAATGCTAAAGGGTCAGGTGGTCTCTAAGCCTGGGATGACAACAATGAGCAGGTTACGTTCCAAACAACACCCTATAATAGTGCACTACTTTTGGCCAAGACACATCTGGCTTTGGTCAAAAGTAGTGCACTATATAGAGAATAGAGTGCCATTAGGAACATACACCTCTTCATTCCACAAATCACCTATGAATGTGTCATATCCTGTGGAGAGGACTGATAACAGGAAGTGTGGGCACTGAACGTCTGTTAGGCACATCCTGCTATGAATTACACATAGCCTGAAATGGTGTCTCTCTGCAAGGAGCCACCATTGGAAGACACGAGGAGTTACTGCAATGTCTTATGGAGGGACTCCATACCCTGGCAGAATGCCATGACCAGGCGTTCGATACATTGCTGGAGCATATCCGCGGATTCCCCACTGGACAGCCTACCCCAGTGTCCCTAGTACCCCACTTACCTCCTCCGGAGCGCTACGCTGGAGATTCCGGAACCTGCTGGGTTTTTCTCTCCCAGTGGTCCCTCATTTTTGAGCTGCAGCCTTCCTTGTTCCCCTCGGACCGCTGGAGGATAGCGTACATCATAACGCTGATGTCCGGGAGGGCACTCGCCTGGGCCACAGTGGAGCAACAGTCCACCGTCTGGCTCAGTCTGGAGGAGTTTGTGGAGGAAGTTCGGAAGGTGTTTGATTCCCCGTTGTCCGGGAGAGAGGCTGCTTAAACTGCTCCCGTAGTGTGGCAGACCACGCAGTCGATTTTCGCACGTTGGCAGCTGAGAGTGCCTGGATCCCGGAAGCATTGTTTGACATGCTCCTTCAAGGATTATCGGAGGTGATCAAAGATGAGCTCGCAGCCCGGGGGCTTCCCATGGTTCCGGACCATCGCGTCCTCCACTGGATGGAACAAGTCGGCTTTGGTCACGTTTTATGCAGCGGACTGCGGGAATAGGTACAGATGGAGTTAGCCTGCCACGATGACAACCTGTCACTCGACCAGCTCATCAGCATGGCAATCCGTTTGGACAACCTCCTGCGGTTCCGACAAAGACCTAGGCGGAATCTGCACGTTTGCCCAAGGCAGCACGTAGGTGGAGGAGGAATATGGGCCTTTGCTCCTATTGTGAAGAAAAGGTATAGGGGGCAGGGGGCAGCATTTTCACTTTTGGATGAATAACGTGCCCAGAGTGAACTGCATCCTACTCTGTTCCAGATGCTAATATATGCATATTATTATTAATTGGATAGAAAACACTCTGAAGTTTCTAAAACTGTTTGAATGATGTCTGTGAGTATAACAGAACTCATATGGCAGGCGGAAACCTGAGAAAAATCCAACCAGGAAGTGGGACATCTGAGGTTTGTAGTTTTTCAAAGCTTGGCCTACCTGTCACTCACATTGAGATATGGATAAAGTGTCACTTCCTACGGATTCCACCGATGTCAACCATCTTTAGAAACTTGAATGAGGATTCTACTATAAAGGATGACACCTGTTTGAGTCAGTGGTCTGGCAGAGAGCCTTGGTCTCATGACGCACGCTCCCGACAGAGTTACCTCGCGTTCCATTGCTTTTTCTACAGACAAAGGAATTCTCCGGTTGGAACATTATTGATGTTTTATGTTAAAAACATCCTAAAGATTGATTCCATACATCTATTGACATGTTTCTAAAGGACTGTAACGGGACCTTTTGAGTTTTTGTCTGGACGAAGTGCCTGCGCCTCATGAAGATGGATTACTGGGCTGAACACGCTGAAGATCATCAAAGGTAAGTGAATATTTATGGTGTTATTTCTAACTTTGTTGACTCCAAAATAGTGGATATTCCTCTGGCTGTTTTGGGTGCTGAGTGTAACGGTCATCGGTGGAAGAAGGTGAGGACCAATGCGCAGCATGGTAAGTGTTCATATTTTTAATAACGTAATAGAACACTGAACAAAAACAACAAAGTGAATGAACGAAACCGAAACAGTTCTGTCTGGTGCAGATACAAACAACAAACAGAAAACAATCACCCACGAAACACAGGTGGGAAAAGGCTACCTAAGTATGATTCTCAATCAGAGACAACTAACAACACCTGCCTCTGATTGAGAACCATACCAGGCCAAACGCAAAACACAACATAGAAAAACGAACATAGACAACCCACGCCCTGACCAACCTAAAACAAAGACATAACAAAATAACTAAGGTCAGAACGTGACACTGAGCGCCGTTATCAGATTATGCTTTTTCTGTAAAGTTTTTTTAAAATCTGACACAGCGGTTACATTAAGGAGAAATCTATCTTTAATTCTGTGAATAACACTTGTATATTTTATCAATGTTTATTTAGACTATTTCTGCAAAATCACCGGATGTTTTGGAATCAAAACATTACTGCACGTAACGCGCCAATATAAACTGAGATTATTAGATATAAATATGCACATTATTGAACAAAACATACATGTATTGTGTAACATGATGTCCTATGAGTGTAATCCGATGAAGATCATCAAAGGTTAGTGATTAATTTTATCTATATTTATGCTTTTTGTGACTCCTATCTTTGGCTGGAAAAATGGCTGTGTTTTTTTGACTTGGCTATGACCTAACATAATCATATGTTGTGCTTTCGCTGTAAAGCATTTTTGAAATTGGACACAATGGGTAGATTAACAAGATGTTTATCTTTCATTTGTTGTATTGGACTTGTTAATGTGTGAAAGTTACATATTTCTAAAAAATATTTTTGAATTTCACGCACTGCCTTTTCAGCAGAATGTTGTAGAGGGGAACCCCTGCCCTAGAAAGGTTAATAGGTGAGGAGGTAACCAGGGAGGATGCAATATCTCCTCTCCTTTTCTGTCAACTCAACCAGTGTGTTTCCCCATTAAATTCCCTGAATATCCTAGCCCCTCACTCTGACTGATTCCGGAGCTGCCGGAATCTTTTAGATAGCGCACTGGCCTGCATTACACATTCCTTTGGTTCCACTACAGTCACCCATTCCGGTTTGAGCCCTGGATAATCGTCCAATAGGGACAGGGCTCGTACATCACATCACTGTTCCCGTTTCTCTGCTGACCTATGACACTCATTTAGAACATATCACCTTTTTGATTATAGACACCCCCAAGCACCCTGTTGTTTTAGGTCGCCCTAGATTGAGTTGGCATAACCATGTTATTTCCTGGTCCGAGAGGAGACTGCTAGGTTGGTGGCAGGAGTGTCAGGGGAGGTGTCTTGCGGTGTCTTTTAACACCACTACGGTGGAAAGTCTGGACCACGCCCCTCAAGTGGATTTACCGGAGGAATACCAGGATCTGCACCGGGTTTTCCCAGGCTACACGCCTGCCTCCTCATCGCCCCTGGGACTGTGCCATTGACCTACTGTGTGACGCAACCCTCCCGAGAGGACACGTCTACCCCCTCTCCTATGTGAAGACCGAGGCCATAGAGACCTATGTACAGGAGGGTTTTATCTGGCCCTCTACATCACCAGCCTCCTCAAGATATTTTTTTTGTTAAGAAGAAAGACGGGCGACTGCGCCCCTGCATTGATTATCGAACACTGAATAAAGCCACCGTTAAGTTTAGCTATCCTTTACCCCTCATCCCAAGCATCATCATACAAATGCACGAGGTGCAGTACTTAATGGAAATGGACTTGAGGAGCGCCTACAATCTGGTGTGCATCCATCCTGCTGTGGGGGAACCAGTCAAAATCTCTTCGGGTACTCATCGACACTGGGGCCGATGTGAGTTTTTTGGACGCTTCCCTGGCGTGCAAGCTAGGCAATTCCCACTCAGACCCTCTCCATTTCCATGGATGTTAGAGCGCTGGACAGGCACTCTATAGACCGGGTCGCTCACAATACCACTCCCATCAACCTACGAGTGTTAGGGAACCACAGCGAGGCAATCCAATTGATGCTGATTAAGTCTCTTCAGGTTCCCGTGGTATTGGGATTCTCTTGGGTGTTCTGCCACGCCCGTTGTCTGAAGTCAGCGCAGCCTTCCCCGGGATGTCTTCTGGTGGGCTCGGAAGTTGCCCCAGACCTCTCCGCCATTCCCTCGGGAGTATCAGGACCTCCAGGAGGTTTTTAGTAACTACGAATACCTGGTCATGCCATTTGGACTTACCAACACCCCTGTTGTGTTCCAGGCACTGGTTAATGACATTCTCCACGACATGTTGAACCAGTCTGTTTTCGTCTACCTTGATGACACCCTCGTTTTCTCCCACTTTTCCCACGCAAAAACATGTGCTCCATGTCCGACAGGTCCTCCAGTGCCTCCTGGAGAACCAGATTTTTGTGAAAGAGGAGAAATGAGAATTCCATTGCTCCACCATCCCCGTCCTTGGTTACATCATCGCTGCAGGAAATGTACAGATGGATCCCGGGAAGGTGAGAGCGGTGGCGGATTGGCCCCAGCCTACGTCCAGAGTGCAGCTGCAACATTTCCTGGGATTTTCCAACTTCTATTGCCGCTTTAGTCGTGGTTACAGCACCCTGGCTTCGCCCCTGTCTGCAGTCACCGCTCCCAAGGTTTCATTCATATGGTACCCAGCTGCTGACCGGGCATTCTGGGACCTCAAGTACCGCTTCACCATTGCTCCCATAATGGTTCATTCTGACCCGTCCCATCAGTTCAATGTGGAGGTCGATACTTCGGATGTCAGAGTGGGGGCTGTTCGGTCCCAGCGTTCTGCCCTGGACCTCAAGTTACATCCCTGCGATTTCTTCTCCCATCACCTCAACACCACGGAGAGGAACTATGATGTGGGGAATCAGGAGCTTCTCACCGTGAAGATGGCGTTGGAGGAGCGGAGACACTGGTTGGAGGGGCGGAACATCCGTTCATTGTGTGAACGGACCACAAGAACCTGAAAAATCTCCGCACCGCCAAGCGTCTCAATTCCAGGCAAGCTAGATGGGCCCTGCTTTTCACCCGGTTTAACTTCTCCCTCTCCTACCGACCATGATCCAAGAACATCAAGCCGGATGCGCTATCACGCCGCTATAGCCCCGCCGCTACACCCTTGGACCCCGAGACCATCCTTCCCACCTCACGTCTGGCGATTGCACTCATCTGGGGAATAGGGAAGCAGGTCCGTGAGGCTCAGCGTTCCCAGTCGAGCTCCCCTCCAGGTGTCGTCCATCTTCCTCATTATCCCCAGTGTATTTATACCTGTGTTCTCTGTTTGTCTGTTGTCCTGTCATGTCTCACCAGTGTGTTTTCCCGTCTCCCTGCTTTCTCAAGTTCTGTTTCCTAGTTTCCCCGGTTCTGACCATTCTGCCTGCCCTGACCCTGAGCTTGCCTTCTGTACCTGCCTGACTCTGACACATTTACGAACCTCTGCCTTTCCTGACCCCGAGTCTGCCTACTGTTCTGTACCTTATTAACTCTGCCCTGGATTACGGACCTATGCCTGCCTTTGACATGTCTTTTGCCTGCCCCCTGTTTGGGGTCAATAAACATATGTAACTCTAGTTGTCTGCATCTGGGTCTTATCGTGAGCTCTGATAGAGAGAGTGAGTCTAGAATGATTAATGACGCTGATTATTGTAACAATGTTGGATGCAGCCACAAGCAGGCAGGGGCTAGTATGGCTACTAGCTAACATCTGGGAAACACTCTTGCAATGTTGGGCACAGCTGGGGTGTAATCATTAATCCAAAAGGTTTTGCAACGGATACGTTTACTCCAAACGGAAAACATTTTGCAACGAAAATAGTTTCTATTGGACAAATTCAGGTAAGTCCCACACAGTTTTGTTCCATTTTCTTCAGTTTTGTTATGTTTGGTTCCTAGTGAAATTATTAATACACACCGTTTCAAAATGTTTTGCAACTGAAAGCAAAAATAGGCGTTTCTTATTATTGGACTTATTCAGGTAGGTCCCTCCTTGATTTGGCCTGTTTGCATCCTTGTTGTTCCAAGTGAATACGAGGTGAATAGGCAAGTGTTAATCCAGAGGGTGAAATGATTTCACCATGGTGAAAACCGTTCAGCCTCCCTCTCTTCTATCTCTCTATTCTCTCTGTTTTTCTCCCTATCCTTCAGTTATATCTGCTCTGCTCATGGAGTTTCCTTGACTTTGATGTGAACTCATTCAAACACTCATTCAGAATCAATGCTCCCTCTTCAACATGGCCACCTGAGATGGCAGGCTTTCTCTCTAACCATAGCTGTCTAATCTCCCTTTCCCTCTCTATCTCTCTCCTTCAGTAAACCTCTATCTTCTTCAGTAAGCCAGGGAATAAGACGACCCTCAATAAATACCATTTCCTAAATGGGGACTTTGTTTTCCTCAAGCATACATACACTCTAAATAATGTACTAATCAGCTTTGGATAATATATGCCACAGTAGACAGAAAAGCAGTCTGGATATAAATAGTGGAAGATAAAAAGATCAGCACACCAGACACTCTCCTGTCCTCACATTCACCCCAGTCACACACACACGTATTTCTCGCAGACACTCACACACACACACACACACACACACACACACACACACACACACACACACACACACACACAAACAAAGTTTCTGGGCGGAAGTTTAAATTATTAATTGTGATCCAAGATGACAGTATGAATCATTAACATTCCCTCCCTCTTTCCCTCCTTCCTTCCTTCCATCCCTTCCTCCCTCCTGCACTTGGCACAGCCTTCATCTAAGTGCCTGAGAAGAGCACTCCTCTTCAACAAGCAGCACAGTGGAGAAGAGTGAGCAACTTGAAGAGGACCTTCTACAAGCATCACAGTGCGCAGCTGAACATTGTATGTTGGAAAACACTTGGTTTGTTATTTTTTATTCAAACAAAACCGCTATTCCTTAAATACGAATACAGAACTTGTTTTTGCGTGGATTCCGTGACGAGGTAAGCTTTAACAGCTCGGACCGGCATTTCTTGTCCCGGAATCCCACTTAACAGACAGGTTGAAGACTGCTTGGCAGAGACGCTAAGCTGCTAGCCATCAAGCTAGCAAAGTTGGTACCAGATGAGTTTTGCAATGGGAGCCCTCTTTGTCTGGAGAAATAAATGAACGGTTCCAGCGCTGTAGGACCTGTATCTATTAGGCTTTGTTTCGGGACAAACCAGAGTTCCAATGCTGCAATTGTTTACTTGCCAAGGCTTGAGGTGGCTTCCTTGATCATGCAGGTCGCCAGCCTATGTAAGAAACTGGGGAAAAGGCAGAATGGAATGTTTACATTTTCTACGCCGGTGGCTGGACGGCGTTCGCGCTTGTTGTATGCATCTCCGCCTTGTAGTTTGTCGTTATCCGACTGGCTGGTGTTGCCCGGAGCTCTCCCATCTGATAGCGGAGGAGCACAGCATGAGGAAAAAGGCAATCAACGATGGTCGCATGTTACGAGTCGTGGAAGCCGAAGACAGCGACCTCCCGCAAAGCAGTCTACACTCCCAACGAGAGGCCAGGAGGGGATACAAACAACAAATTGTTTCGCCGTCCTGGAGCCTGTTCTTCCTGCACCCTCGTCGCTGGGGGTGCCTGTGTCTGCGGCCACAGTGCCTAATATTACGATTTTGAAGTCAACGTCGGCAGCCTTCCGTCCATGCTCTGGATCGAGCGGGGCTTTTCCATCTGTCGGAGGCCTGAATCCTGTGAAGCGTGGGATTGGGCGGATTTCCTCGTCCTTCTCGCCAGCTGTGATTTTGGGCAGCTCCGTGGTAAGAAATGTGACCGTTCCTGGTGCAAAAACAATGTCCTATCCTGGAGTTCGAGAATATCACATTACTAAGCTGCTCCTGAATTTACTACTTCAGGACATGGAAATCGATTCTACTGTAGTCTATGTGGGTATTAATGACATTATGAAGGGCAGCTCTGAACAGTTGAAACTGGATTTTAAAGAGCTGATTGACTATGCTACACAATAACAAAACATCCATCATATCTGGCCCTGTGCCCTCTCTTAATAGTGGCATTGAACGCTTTAGCAGGATTCTTTCTCTTCACAACTGGCTACGTGATTATTGCAGCTCAATGGGTGTAACGTTTGCTGATAATTTCGATACCTTTTGGAAACAAAACACGTTTTATAAGGAGGATAGGATCCACCCAAATCATTTGGGTTCCTGGATCCTTTCACTGCATTATAAGGCTGCGTTGAGACAATGAATTATCAATGACCCAAGCCCAGCTCAGCTAATCCCTAGCATTGTGACGCAGTGTAGTCATAATGCTTCAGCAAATGTACATTACACCAGGCGTATTGGTAGACACAATATAAGTAACATAATGTATGTCCCACAAACTGCTCCGAATGCCTCTGCTGATCCTACAGCTATTGTATGCAGTAATCATGTGCCTCCAAACCCGATTTACACTGTTAGCACTGAGATGGTGTGCCCTGGGAGGAAGTCCACTGTGTGCAGCTCACCCTGCACAAGGATAAAGAACATGAGCAATAAAAACAACTAAGCATCCCAGAAGAAAAGTGCTCAAAATAGCCCACGTTAACATATAAGGTTAATGAAGGTTAAGAAATAAGGTTAATGAAATCAATAATGTAATAGTAACAGATAACATTCATATTCTGACTATCTCTGAAACTCACGTAGATGATACCTTTGATGATACAGTGGTAGCAATGCAAGGTTATAACCTTTACAGAAAATACAGAAATACCAATGGTGGAGATGTTGCTGTATATTTTCAGAACCACATTCCTGCAAAGATTACAGAGGATCTCATGTTAAATACTGTTGAGGTAATATGGCTGCAGGTTCATCTGCCTCACCTAAAGCCCATTCTGGTGGGAAGCTGTTATAGACAACCAAGTGCTAACCATCAGTATCTGGAAAACATGTGTGAAATGCTTGATAATGTATGTGATGAAAATAGAGAGGTTTACTTTCTGGGTGATTTAAATATTGACTGGCTTTCACTCAAGAGAAAGCTTCAAACTGTAACTACTGCCTGCAACCTGGTTCAGGTAATCAATCAACCTACCAGGGTAATTACAAACAGTACAGGAATTAAATAATCAACATGTATTGATCATATCTTTACTAATGCTGAAAGCAGTATCCAAATATATTGGATGTAGTGATCACAGTATAGAAGCCATATCTAGGAAAACCAAAGTTCCAAAGGCTGGGCCTAATACAGTGTATAAGAGGTCATTCAAGACGTTTTGTAGTGATTCCTATGTTGTTGATAAAGAATAAAGAATATTTGTTAGTGGTCTGTGGTGTGTAAAGAGGTGCAAACAGACACTGCACTTTACACATTTATGAAATTGCTTATTCCAGTTACAATTAAGCATGCACTCATTAAGAAAATGACTGTAAAAACAGTTAAATCCCCATGGATTGATGAGGAATTGAAAAATGGCATGGTTGAGAGGGATGAGGCAAAAGGAATGGCAAATAAATCTGACTGCACAACCGATTGGCAAATTGAGAAATCGATACCAAACTGAATAAAAAGAAGACGAAACTACACTATGAAACAAAGATAAATTACACAAAGAATCATAGTAAAAAGCTTTGGAGCACTTTAAATATCATTTCGGGAAAAAAGGCAAACTCAGCTCAGCTGACACTACACATTCAAGTATATCTGACTAAATTATGAAAGACAAGCATTGTAATTTAGCATTCCCTAAAGTGAGTGTGGAAGAAGTGAGAAAATTATTGGTGTCTATCAACAATGACAAGCCACCGTTCAACAAGCACAGCACTTACACATTATGACTGATGATTGATGATAAAAAGATTGTGGTGGCTGTTTTGTTAGACTTCAGTGCGGCTTTTGACATTATTGATCATAGTCTGCTGCTGGAAAAAGAGTTACCTGTCTAACAGAACACAGAGGGTGTATTTAATGGAAGCCTTTCCAACATAATCCAGGTAGAATCAGGAATTCCTCAGGGCAGCTGTCTAGGCCCATTACTTTTAAAAATCTTTACTAATGACACGCCACTGGCTTTAAGTCAAGCCAGAGTTTCTATGTATGCAGATGACTCAACTCTATACATGTCAGCTACTACAGCGACTGAAATGACTGCAACATTTAACAAAGAGTTGCAGTTGGTTTCAGAGTGGGTAGCAAGGAATACGTTAGTCCTAAATATTTATAAAACTAAAAGCATTGTATTTGGGACAAATCATTCACTAAACCCTAAACCTCAACTAAATCGTGTAATAAATCATGTAGAAATTGAGCAAGTTGAGGTGAATAAACTGCTTGGACTAACCCTGGATTGTAAACTGTCATGGTCAAAACATATTGATACAACAGTAGCTAAAATGGGGAGAAGTATATCAATAATAAAGCGCTACTCTACCCTCTTAACAGCACTATCAACAAGGCAGGTCCTACAGGCCCTGGTTTTATCGCACCTGGACTACTGTTCAGTCGTGTGGTCAGGTGCCACAAAAAAAGGAAAGTTGGAGGAATTGGCTAGAGCACAAAGCTATGTGAATACCAGACTAAGGCTTGTGTTATCGCCGGGAGAAATGAACAATGGACTCCACAGGTTATGTGACAAAGATGAGTAGCTACTCTACTGCAGCGTCTGCCTAAATCCTGATCCTCTCCCCTCCCGTCCTTTCCCCACCTCTCATCTCCTCTACTCTGCTTTCCTCTCATCTCCTCTCCCCCCCCCCCCCCCTCTCCTATTCTCTACACTCCTACTCAGCCCTTTTTTCCACTCCGCTCCACTCCCCATTAGACAGACAAGACAACATGAATTTTGCAAACAAGCTCCTCTCTGCTTCCTTTTACCAGACAGACAGTGAACAAGACGTTCTGCTGGCGGTGCCATCAATCCTAAGAAGAGAGGCTGTTGGACACAGCAGACACATAGTACAAACAAACTATCCCTCTCCTGTCACCCAAAGTCATATCCATCTAACAGACAACATTTAGCGAGATGTTCACTTAGGGCACTTCGGCATACAGGACACTTCCTATAACTTGGAACTAAAACCCTTCCGGAGAATAACAATCTGCCTTTTACAACAAACTAGAAGAGAGGACGCATTTAATAATGGCCTGTAATACATCCCAATTGGCACTCTATTCCCTATATAGTGCACTTTGACCAGGGCCCATAGGACTCTCGTGAAGTAGTGCACTATGTAGGGAATAGGGTGCCAATTGAGACACAGTAGTGGGAGACAGTTATCTTTCACATTATTAGTTTTACATCAGAAAATTCAAGATGTCTATAAAGGTAAAAACATGACGATTTAATAAGAATGAACATTGTATTATGGTTATGATACAACACCTGTAAATATTTAATGGTATGCTTTAAACACAGCAACTACATTAGATAAAGCAGCTGAGAGGCCATTTTCATTCCATTAACAGTAAGACACCCTGATTACAGCGAGGGATAGAGGAGGGAGGGAGATAGATAACACATGAAAAGAGAGATGGAGGACAGACGCAGAGAAATAGACAGACATACCATTTCACATTCTGTAGATGTGTGTGGATGTGTGCACGTTGATATTCACACTTCCACATCATATTAAATAACCAATCTAATGATGACAATAATGATTGTAATTAAACGAACACACACAGGCACACCCGCTATCCCTGGTCTCAGTAGGTGTGAGAGCATTGTTACTGGCCACAAATCTGTAACAGCAAACAGGTGGCTCACACAGCAGGACTGGGGAAGGGGCCATGCAAAGCCGAGATACAGTCATATAAAAACACACACACACACACACACACACACACACACACACACACACACACACACACACACACACACACACACACACACACACACACACACACACACACACACACACACACACACACACACACACACACACACACACACACACACACACACACACACACACACACACACACACACACACACAGACTTGAGAATACACAGTGGTAGATCCTTCCACCATTAGAACCAAGTCTCTGTCTACTATTCCCAGCAGTCAAGCTTTACTGATCCCTGATTCACTATGAAATGACTTTATGAGATGTAGTTATAAAGCAGTAACAGCCATTTGACAGGGAAGGCTCCACACTCACCATACTGTCACTCAGTTATGTCAAACACATAGCAGGTGATATGAGGTCAACACTTGACCATTGCGCTTAATCCTTACAGTTACAGCAGGCAAAATGTTATGATTCCTAATCTCTCTCTGTCTCTCTCTCTGCCCTGCGTGGTGAACGGCAGCTGTTGGAATTCCCTCCCTCTCCCCTAATTTTTTCTTCTTCTCCTCCATCTCGTATATTCAACCCAGTCTCTCTCCAGCACACTAGGCTCTGGAAGGAAGGAGTTGGAGCAGAGGACTCTTAAAACCAATCAGAGGGCCTGTGATTTTCTTTTCTTCCCCTCTATGGAAATCAAATGCCCATCCAACTGATTTGTTCTGGCACCGGCCCAGCCAACACCACCACCAACACTGCCACCACCACCAACCAGTGACGTGTGGTCAGGGTAGACAGGGTAGTCGTTGTTTTACCCTGTGAAAACGAGTGAAAAAAGGAAGAAAAAACTGCAATGAAAAATAAATAAATCTACATTTTATCATTAATAATTTCGTCATCGTCATGCTTTTTTCTGCATGATAAAATCTATTTCTGAACCAGTACTTACAGTGCCTTGCGAAAGTATTCGGCCCCCTTGAACTTTGCGACCTTTTGCCACATTTCAGGCTTCAAACATAAAGATATAAAACTGTATTTTTTTGTGAAGAATCAACAACAAGTGGGACACAATCATGAAGTGGAACGACATTTATTGGATATTTCAAACTTTTTTAACAAATCAAAAACTGAAAAATTGGGCGTGCAAAATTATTCAGCTGAAACAGTAGCGCCACCTTTTGCTGCGATTACAGCTGTAAGTCGCTTGGGGTATGTCTCTATCAGTTTTGCACATCGAGAGACTGAAATTTTTTCCCATTCCTCCTTGCAAAACAGCTCGAGCTCAGTAAGGTTGGATGGAGAGCATTTGTGAACAGCAGTTTTCAGTTCTTTCCACAGATTCTCGATTGGATTCAGGTCTGGACTTTGACTTGGCCATTCTAACACCTGGATATGTTTATTTTTGAACCATTCCATTGTAGATTTTGCTTTATGTTTTGGATCATTGTCTTGTTGGAAGACAAATCTCCGTCCCAGTCTCAGGTCTTTTGCAGACTCCATCAGGTTTTCTTCCAGAATGGTCCTGTATTTGGCTCCATCCATCTTCCCATCAATTTTAACCATCTTCCCTGTCCCTGCTGAAGAAAAGCAGGCCCAAACCATGATGCTGCCACCACCATGTTTGACAGTGGGGATGGTGTGTTCAGCTGTGTTGATTTTACGCCAAACATAACGTTTTGCATTGTTGCCAAAAAGTTCAATTTTGGTTTCATCTGACCAGAGCACCTTCTTCCACATGTTTGGTGTGTCTCCCAGGTGGCTTGTGGCAAACTTTAAATCACACTTTTTATGGATATCTTTAAGAAATGGCTTTCTTCTTGCCACTCTTCCATAAAGGCCAGATTTGTGCAATATACGACTGATGGTTGTCCTATGGACAGAGTCTCCCACCTCAGCTGTAGATCTCTGCAGTTCATCCAGAGTGATCATGGATGCAGCCTCTTGGCTGCATCTCTGATCAGTCTTCTCCTTGTATGAGCTGAAAGTTTAGAGGGACGGCCAGGTCTTGGTAGATTTGCAGTGGTCTGATACTCCTTCCATTTCAATATTATCGCTTGCACAGTGCTCCTTGGGATGTTTAAAGCTTGGGAAATCTTTTTGTATCCAAATCCGGCTTTAAACTTCTTCACAACAGTATCTCGGACCTGCCTGGTGTGTTCCTTGTTCTTCATGATGCTCTCTGCGCTTTTAACGGACCTCTGAGACTATCACAGTGCAGGTGCATTTTTCAGTTTTTGATTTGTTAAAAAAGTTTGGAATATCCAATAAATGTCGTTCCACTTCATGATTGTGTCCCACTTGTTGTTGATTCTTCACAAAAAAATACAGTTTTATATCTTTATGTTTGAAGCCTGAAATGTGGCAAAAGGTCACAAAGTTTGGCCTCCCGGGTGGCGCAGTGGTTAAGGGTGCTGTACTGCAGTCTGTGCCATCAGAGTTCCTGGGTTCGCGCCCAGGCTCTGTCGTAACCGGCCGCGACCGGGAGGTCCGTGGGGCGACGCACAATTGGCCTAGCGTCGCCCGGGTTAGGGAGGGCTTGGTCGGTAGGGGTGTCCTTGTCTCATTGCGCACCAGCGACTCCTGTGGCGGGCTGGGTGTGCGCTAATCAAGGTGGCCAGGTGCACGGTGTTTCCTCCGGCGCATTGGTGCGGCTGGCTTCCGGGTTGGATGCGTGCTGTGTTAAGAAGCAGTGCGGCTTGGTTGGGTTGTGTATCGGAGGACGCATGAGTTTCAACCTTCGTCTCTCCCGAGCCCGTACGGGAGTTGTAGCGATGAGACAAGATAGTAGCTACTACAACAATTGGATACCACGAAATTGGGGAGAAAAAGGGGTAAAAATTCAAAAAATAAATAAATAAATAAAAAATAATAATAAAAAAGGTCGCAAAGTTCAAGGGGGCCGAATACTTTCGCAAGGCACTGTAGGTCCCAAATTTGCAGGCAGAAAGCTTCGCTGCCTTCCGTGTGTCAATATGTCCCATTCATTTTCATAAATTGGCGTGGAAAAAAGCAATGGGGTTTACATTTGTTTTACCGCTAGCTAAAGTTGAACAGGATATTGCATCTGAAACAGTTTTCATCGTTGGATTTTCCTGCGAAACAGGGAGTTGTTATAAGGGATGGAAGACCAACACCTGAGCTTAGGGACATACATCAAAGGAAGGGACAGAAAATAACACTAGAATTTGAATCTGAGTGGTATCAACAGAAAGACTGGCTCTGTGGCTGCGCTGTTAGCAGCTGACTCAACTGCTTCCCCTGTTCTCCACAAGCGACCGCGTTTGGACTAAAGCCGGTTACTGCAACTTGAACAACTTGCCTATAGCACTCAACAAGTGTGAGAAGTCTGTCTCACATCCAAAGCCAGACAGCTTTAAAAGACATTTGGCAGCTCACGGATAGATCTGTCATTGAATGAACATCTGCATGCAGTAAGCAAAGGTAATAAAGAACAGTGGCATTTGAATGAACGCTCATCATGCTACCTAGGTGAGAGTGCCGGCTCATCAAACAGGCCCAGGGGAAAGTATGTGTATAACATGCCTTCAATTTTTTTTATTTTTATGAACCGTTAGCGACTCATTTAGAGACCAACACCAGGTTTGCTTTTTTGCTCATGATGGAATTGTCAATGAAGAACAAAGAACAAAGTGATGGATATGAGTGTCTGCTATACCCGAATCAGCCACACAATGCAAGTCCTGGAACGGCAGCGTTAAGACTTTGATCATTTCTACGAGAGATTCGAGCAGAAATGCAATGATCTGGGCTTGGCAGAAAGTGAAACTCCCAATAAACAGCCGATCAGTAGATAGGGGGCGAATTTACTACAACATACTGGACAAAACCAATGTTCAGATGAGAGCCAGGTTTGACCACATTGGTGAACTTAATTTCCTTGGCTTGGCTTGGCAACAATGCCACAAAAGTTAGACACCAGCAAACGAGAGCCTGTCAAAATATGCTAAGAACTTGAATTTCGTTAGACTTAATGCTGATCTTGTCAGACTGTACAGTTCACAAATAGTACGAGACAAATCATTTAGACAGCTCCTCAGCTTTTTGTTCCAGCATGACACAGACTGTCATCGAGGCGACAAAGTTACTGCAGCTGGTCCTCACTATACCAGCCACCAACAGCTTCCGTTGAGGGAATTTTCTGAAATGGATAAAGACATGCAGTTGAAACTGGACCGATCAAGGATGACTCTCATCCCTTGCCATATCTCCATAGCGTCAAGACCGTCAGACTTCTAAAACTGAGGGCCAACAGGGAGGAGTTTTACAGTTCAGTCACTGATGTCTTTACCCAGAAGGATAGACGGGTGGTGCAAATTTGTATTTACAGTAGCACCGTCTGATATTATTACATTACATGTCTATTGTGTATCTCAATCAGTAGCAATGACTACTAAGCATTTTTGTGTGTAGCACTGTCTACCAGTAGGCCTACATTTGGGTCGCTGTCTGTGGTGCTGAAAGTCACCTGTTCATGCGGGGCGGGGCCTGTTAGCAGGGTTTAAGTTAGCCGGTAATTGCTTGGTTTTGGCTGATAAAATACATTTAGGAGAGAGAGAAAGCGAGAGAGGAGCCTTGGCCTAGGCTACTGTTGATTGCAAAGCCTTTTTCATTTAAGTAAAACTAAAGTTCGAGAGTGTGACTATAGTGAAAATTCTATACAAGGTAGGGCTCCAGACTGCGACCATTTAGTCGCATTTTGAGACCATTTAGTTGCATTTTATGATCCTTTCACTTGGCTGTGTGAGTTTAAAAAAACATTGGTCGCATTGTTGCGGGATGCACATTCATTCACCTCACTAAAAACGTTATATTCTTTAGGAGGCTAAAACCATGATTTGGTCAAACAGTAAAGTACATTATCCTCTTGATTCATGCAATGAAAGTGTCTGTCTGTGTGCCCCAGTATCTGTTTTGCTGGGGACCGCTGCTATGTCGAGAGAGTCACTCTCTCCTTTCCTGGGGGGAAAAAATGCTCCGGGGGAAAGAAAAGTGTTCTGATTGTATAACATAAAAAATCAAATTCCTGTGAAAACACAACTATCTTGTTGTCACAGATGGAAAGAGGATGTTCTCAGCTTTCTGTACTGTAGGTAAACTTTGTATTTCTCAACTCTCAATTATGAGCTCAATAGCAACTATTTTGAAAGATATTTGACATGGCTTTGAGATACAGAGCACTCGAAACGCACATTGGTCATTGTGAGTGAATAGGCCTCATTGGACAGTAGGCTAGAACTGCAACTTTTTTGGGGACATTAAATGTCTCAATAGAAAGAAAGTGCCTACTCGGCCTCAGACCTCACCACACGTCACTGCCAACTACACTGCTACCAGCACCACCACCAAGACTGCTACCACCACCACTACCACTAAGACTGACACCAACAGCCACCACTACCACTGCCACCACCACCAAGACTGCCACCACCAACACAGCAACCAACACCAATAACACCGCCACCACCACCACCAAAACTGCCACCAACACCACCACCACCAACACTGCCACCACCACCACCACCACCACCAAGACTACCATCACCACCATCACCACCAAAACTACCACCACCACCAGAACTGCCACCCCCACCACCACTACCACCAACACTGCCACCCCAACCACCAGCAAGACTGCCACCACCACCATTGCCACCACCACTCCTACCAGGATGGGAGTCTAGGCTAGGCCAGTGAGAATCCAGATGGAATTGAATGGGAATTTGGAATATGGGGGGCAGCTGTTGCTACTGTATCTTGTAGCCAACTCTTTGTGCGTGAAAGCAATAGAAGAGCTGCAGCACAGTATGATACCAGGCTAGTGTGTGTCAGGCTTGGGTTAACCCAACATCTAGTCCTAGAGAGGGCCTGCATGGACCATGCCAGGTGTGACTGTGAGCCAATAAAATAGGTGCTGTATGGAAGGCCATGTTTACTGGTTGTGTTATCAATCAGCCATAAAGCTGTCTCTGTGTGTGTTTTTTATATTGTTTGTCATAAAACATATTTATTACAGTGCCAAATGGCATCAGACTACAGGAAGTTCTGTCATACTTCTAAAGACAACTGGTCCCAAGTCAATCATTTTTTCTAAATCCTGAAAATGATGAAACTCAAAAGACTGTTAAACATGATGGAAAACATCAAATGCATGCCTCGGGCTGGAGTAACAACTGAATTAATCAGGTACTGAACTGTAATATTCAAATTGAATAACCTGTCAATCAAAATCCTCAAGTTATTGGATATTCATCCAATTGGAACATTCAGGAATATTCAAATCCCCTTTCGTAAGAAAAAGTTATCCAAGGGCTTGCAGATGATCTTTTCTGACTTGTTGAATATATTCTATACCCAATTCAATATTTAAACTGTTTCTGTCACTTCAATTATACAAAGAAAGAGGCAATAAATCAAAACAAACAAAGCATGTATAAGCACTCGTAAAAAATAAAATAAAACATTTGTAATATAATTTTGATAGTTTCATTTTAGCATGTGTCTGACATCCCCAACATCTATGAGCTACTGCAGTGCTAGTCCATTTGAGTTTACAGATATCATGTATCATTTATTGGCTTGCCAGCGCGCTCCTCTGTAGTTGTCACCTTCTCTCTTTCTCCGTTTCAATCTTTCTCCCCCTTTTACCTCCCTCACATCTTTCTCTCCCTTTCCCCCTCTCTCTCTCTCTCTGTTACCCAGCCAGCTCTGCCCGGCGCGGCCCTCAGTCAGCCAATCATTCAGGGACGCTGAGTGCCTGACTGGGAGAACTAGGTCATGAGTGCTGCTGCTGCTGCTGCACTAGGCAGGCTAGTGGTGAGCTAAGAGAGTGCAGTGGGACAGAGAGGGGTTTGACCACCCTCACTCTCTCTCAGCTTTGACCACTCTCTATCTTTCTCTGTTCTCGCTTCCTCTCAGCTCTCTCTTCTTCTCTCTCTCTTCTCTTCTCTTCTCTTCCTCTCTCTCTCTCTCTCTCTCTCTCTCTAACAGAAACATGTCTGCAGAGCAGGAGCAGTGACAGGGAGTTATTGACAGACAGGAAAAGGAGCTAAAGGTTTGACGCTACAGACATGGGACTTTCCTGTACCAAACAACAAAGTGATGAGGTTACGTTATTTAGTGATATTTGCATTACGCCTCGACAGACATTGTTTTGCCTTGGAAATAATCACAAGGTTTTTCTGCGTGGCACGGACTGTCAGGCACAAAACAAAACAATGAACCATGGTCTTCACACCATGGCGTCAGTTGGCTGCTATGCAAATAGAGACCTTTCGAAAGCACAGTACAAAGTTGTAAACTATCAACTCTCCTCACAAACATTGCTCTGACCATAAAATGTCAAACGTGCACTGGCACAGTGTACACTCACAAATGACAACCTGTTATTCACTATATAGTGCAATACTTTTGACCAGAGCCCTATGGTCCCCGGGAATAGAGTCGGTCACAGCCACAGAGTTTCCCATTTCTATACAATAGCAGGACTCGCTCATTAGAACACAGACCAAAGCATGCCACTGTTCCTGACAAATGCTGACTAGCCCCATCCCGGAACCCATCAATCCACTAGGCTAATGCTATAGACATGTTCCTGAGCCCCTGCAAGCCCAGCGCTGGGCTGTATGCTAATAAACCTACAGATGACGTGGCTGCTACTATTATTACTCTGTGGCAACACTAGTGTACTCCAGGGAATCTATCTGACGTCTTTATTGAGGCTGGGTCCTACATTGCACCTTATTCTCTACGTAGTGCAGCACTGTAGTGCATGAACAGGGCCCGCCGGTCAATAATTGTGCACTATATAGGGAATAGGGCATAGGCCCTGGTCAAAAGTAGTGCACTATAAAGGGAATAAGGTGCCATTTGAGACAGATCCTGTGTGTGATCTCTGAAGGGGGAACCAAAGATAAAAATAGCACCAAAAAAAGGACACGGGAGGCAAAGACATTAGGCTATGATGGATGATGGATGAAACTAAGCATCTTTAGGAACAACAAAACAAATGTGTCCGGAGCTCTACATCGCCAATTGTATTTCTAACATCTACCCTTTTTTCATGCAAAAGGGTAGATGTGAACTATAAAGATCTTTAAGCAAAACCCCCACTGCTATAAATGGAAAGGCTCCAAAATGCATGGAAATAGATTGTGCTCTCTACAGACTACTATAAATAGGCCCTGTTGACTGATGAACTAAAAACAGTCCTTTAGGTCATTAGGTTTTAAAGTAGGTACTTTACACTGTACATTAAAGGGGTTCACTCCAAAGTTTGTCAGGTGCTGTCTACAAACTAGGCACCATACATTGTAAGCATTGTTCTGGGATTTACCCAATGTCATTGAGCTTGAATACCACCTCAGTCACTTGCTTCACCAATAGGTTAACCGTAAGTACATATCCCAACCAGAAGCCATGGATTAAAGGCAACATCCGCACCGAGCTAAAAGCTAGAGCTGCCATTTTCAAGGAGCAGGATACTAATCCGGACGCTTATAAGAAATCCCGCTATTCTCTCAGATGAACCATTCAAGCAAGGAGTCAATACAGGACTAAGATTGAATCCTACTACACCGGCTCTGACGCACATCAGATGTGGCAGGGCTTGCAAACTTTTACAGACTACAAAGGGAAACCCAGTCGCAAGCTGCACAGTAACGCGAGCCTACAAGATGGGCTAAATGCATTTTATGCTAGCTTCGAGGCAAGCAACACTGAAGCATGCATGAGAGCACCAGCTGTTCTGGATGACTGTGTGATCACGCTCTCCATAACCGATGTGAGCAAGATCTTTAAACAGGTCAACATTCACAAGGCCACGAGGCCAGAAGGATTACCAGGACGTGTACACAGAGCATGCGCTTACCAACTGGCAAGAGTCTTCATTGACATTTTCAACCTCTCCCTGACCCAGTCGGCAATACCTACATTTTTCATGGAGACCACCATAGTCCCCGTGCCCAAGAACCCGAGGTAAACCTACCTAAATGACTTCCGCCCATAGCACTCACGTCAGTAGTCATGAAGTGCTTTGAAAGGCTGGTCATGGCTCACATCAACACCATCATCCCGGAAACCCTAGACCCATTCCAATTTGCATACTGCCCCAACAGATCCACAGATGACGCAATCTCAATTGCACTTCACACTGCCCTTTCCCACCTGGAAAAAAGAAACACCTATATGAAAATGCAGTTCACTGACTACAGCTCAGCGTTCAACACCATAGTGTCCACAAAGCTCATCACTAAGCTAAGGACCCTGGGTCTAAACACCTCCCTCTGCAGCTGCATCCTGGACTTCCTGAAGGGCCGCCACCAGGTGGCAAGGGTAGGCCACCACACATCTGCCACGCTGATCCTCAACACGGGAGCCCCTCAGAGGGGTGCGTGCTTAGTCCCCTCCCTCCTGTACTCCCTGTTCGCCAAGCACAACTCCAGCACCATCATTAAGTTTGCTGATGACACAAAGGTGGTAGGCCTAATCACCGACAACGATGAGACAGTCTATATGGAGGGGCTCAGAGACCTGGCAGTGTGGTGCCAGGACAACAACCTCTCCCTCAACTTGAGCAAGACAAAGGAGCTGATCGTGGACTACAGCAAAAGGAGGGCAGTACATGCCCCCATTCACGTCAACGGGGCTGTTGTGGAGCGGGTCCAGAGCTTGAAATTCCTTGGTGTCCTCATCACCAACAAAATATAATGGTTCCTGCCAACCAGGACCTATACGCTAGGCGGTGTCAGAGGAAGGCCCAAAAAATTGTCAAAGACTCCAGACACCTAAGTCATGGACTGTTCTCTCTGCTACCGCACGGCCAGTTTTATTTTCTTAAAACTGCATTGTTGGTTAAGGGCTTGTAAGTAAGCATTTCACGATAAGGTTATATTCGGTGAATGACAAATAAAATTGGATTTGATTTGATATTCAGGCCCAAATTCCAAATGAATATGATTAGAGTTACGCAAGAGTTCATTCAATCCCACTAAGTCCGGTTTACATAATAATAATCATATCATAACAGGTTATGACTTAATAATATGTTATTCTGTATTTGTAGTTACGGAAGAGTTAGATTACTGCTCAGGGTCTTTTAGGTGCTGCCGCAGCTTTACTAATCTGACATAAGCGTGTAACACTGTGTAGCCTAACACATGCACGCGCTACTGATGGGGAGCTCTCTAAGAAAGTTGTGTCGTTTGTTCCACTGTATGGTTTTAGAAAACAATGTGTAGACCAGTGTTTAAAAAACGTGTAGACGAGTCATGTTCGCCAGAACACAGACATACACGTACTACAACATGAAAAGGAGCCAGAGCTGCGAAAATCATTGGATTCTGGTCCTTTCACTCTATTATCCTATCGGAAGGGAGAGCAACCTCAGAGCATCTTATTTTTTTGCAGGGATATGCACAGATAGGTAGGTGCAAGAGCACCTGCCCCCTCTGTGAAAGTGCCCCTCCCAAGATATTAGACTGAGCACCAGCTGTCCCCATTCTCAGTGTCCTGTCCTTACTGTCATTGTCTGTCAGGTAGCCTAGACTACACGTGAGGCTGGTGTTTAACCAAAAGACCCAAATAGATGCATACAAGCAATTGGTTATGCTATACTTATGCATTTAAAAAAATATATATGAATACCATTTAGTCTGTAATTTAACATAACATTTAAATGTAATCTATTATCATTTCAAGATGCACATCATGATACATTTTCACGATACCAGAATGACTTGCATTTTTAAAAAAAAGTTTATTAAATGTGAGTATACATCTTCTTCCCTACCACATTGATTGATGTACTGAGGCGCATGATCTGATATTAATTGTTGTTTGTTGAAACTCAACAACCTGTTCAGTTCTATGTGCACGACAAGTAAAACCCCCGGGGCTACACCACCACATCTAAACATCTTGGCAACTACGGGAATCGCAAATTGGCCAACAATTTCACAAACATATCAGTGAATTAAATGTATTGATAATAAAGGAACGAGGTGTTAAATGTTCAGTCGATACATGATGGTGGCTCTGAATATCATGCCAGCCTGAAATACATGCAATGCAGCGGCATCAACCGAATTCTATTGTAAACCGACCGACGCCTGTCGGATCTCGCGCTGACATCCGGCGAGCGCACAAGCTAAGGCCCACATATCCAAGTGTCTCCATTCTATTTATCATCTATGAATATCAACAAAAATGTTTCCTTACCGGTCCTCTCCTCTTCAAAGACACATTCTTCCACAACAGAAGCTGTAGCTGGTGGAGGAATCCCATTTCCACAGGCTCGCGGTTTAACGGTTAAATTATGACACCGTTAATTAAGTTGCCATATAGTGGTGGATTTTTGGAAATGGATTACTAACCATTCCGACGTAATTAAATGACAATTTAGATACATTTATTTTGGACAAGCTATACCGACTTGATATAGGCTTATTTGCCCATTTTACCTCTTGCTCTCTATCTCTCTCTCTCAACTAGACCAGGTGACTGTTTTCCTCCACTGATGTCTAAATGTGACTAGCTGTATTTCAGCGGCAAGCCAGGCTGGTATTCTGTATGCAATCACCATCCGCGGAAAAATACAGAAGCATCCAATGGAAACCGTGCTTATGCAATGCGTTAGAATGAACCGAGCACGGTGGGTGTAGGGAGAAATATCACCGTCGTGCAGTCTAGTGGGCGGGGACAGCTACAGTAGTCTACCTCTTCTCCCACTGTAATCTAGATACTATTCTTTGAAACACAAAGTTCTTCCAGACAAAACCTAGTAGTCTATGTAATACATATAGTTCCAGGATTTTAACCTAGTCATTTCAGTGTAGACCCATAAGCACAGTCTCTCAGTGTTCCCAATTCTGAGTTGTAGAATTCTAGATCTCTCTAAAGGTTGTTCTTCCTTACAAAATATTTGTGATGACCATTGCTTTCTCAAATGTTTAGTCATGCACTGTATACTCTGTATGTGTGTGTGTTTGTGTGCAAAGAGAGAGAGAGATTATACAAAAACGGAGACACACTGAGCATCTTTGTGACATGTCTTTATGCAGTGGTTCTAAATACTAGAGGTCTGGGAGGACCCAAATACGTTTTCTAGTCAAATCTTAAACAAAATATTGTGTTCATATCAATTCACTTGAGGATGATCTATTTATTTACCTGTTCCTAAAGAATATACCTGGCCAAAGCGAATTCTTTACTTCCGCTCCCATCTAGTGGTCTTTTTATAAATTGTTACTGCTACAATTGTTATCCTTTCCCTTTATATAGTGTGCTACGGTAGAGAATGGGGTTCCAATCGGGGCACGAAAGTAGTGACATGACAATAGTGTTCTACTTGTTAGCAGGGGAAAGTAGGGGTGTGATAAAAGTTTTTTTTTAAAGCATAGGGAAATGCTCCTCAGTGGTTTATTGCGAAGGTGTGAGTAGATAAAACACAATTTAAATGATAGCCCTTTCAAGCCTTCCATTTTGGTACAGTTATCAGTTTAAATCAGACAGCTCTTGCACAGTAGCCAAACTGAGGGCATGGGCGGGACCTGGGCGGGACCTGGTCTTCAACAGGAGAGAAACTAGGCAGGGCTGTGTTTGAACGGATACAGTGCATTTGGAAAGTATTCAGACCCTTTGACTTTTTCCACATTTTGTTAAGTTTCAGCCTTATTCTAAAATGTATTAAATAGTTTCCCCCCTTATCAACCAATCTACACACAATACCCCATAATGACAAAGCAAAAACTGTTTATTTTTTATTTTTAGCAAAAAAGAATAATAAAATACTGAAATATCACATTTACATACATATTTAGACCCTTTACTGTGTACTTTGTTGAAGCAACTTTGGCAGAGATTACAGCCTTGAGTCTTCTTGGGTATGACGCTACAAGCTTGGCACACCTGTATATGGGGAGTTTCTCACATTCTTCTCTGCAGATACTCTCAAATTGTGTCAGGTTATATGAGGAGCCCCGCTGCACAGCTATTTTAAGGTCTCTCCAGAGATGTTCGATCGGGTTCAAGTCCGGTCTCTGGCTGGGTCACTCAAGGACATTCAGAGACTTGTCCCAAAGCCACTCCTCATTGTCTTGGCTGTGTGCCTAGGGTCACTGTCCTGTTGGAAGGTGAACCTTCACCCCAGTCTGAGGTCCTGAGTGCTCTGGAGCAGGTTTTCACCAAGGATCTCTCTGTACTTTGCTCTGTTCATCTTTCCGTCGTTCCTGCCGCTGAAAAACATCCACACAGCAGGATGCTGCCACCACCATGCTTCACCAAAGGGATGGTGTCAGTTTTCCTAGAGACGTGACGCTTGGCATTCAGGACAAAGAGTTCAATCTTGGTTTCATCAGACCAGAGAATGTTGTTTCTCATGGTCTGAGAGTCTTTAGGTACCCTTTGGCAAACTCCAAGCAGGCTGTCATGTGGCTTTTACTGAGGAGTTGCTTTTGTCTGGCCACTCTACCATTTAGGACTGATTGGTGGAGTGCTCCAGAGATGGTTGTACTTCTGAAAGGTTCTCCCATCTCCACAGAGGAACTCTGGAGTTGTGTCAGAGTGACCATCGGGTTCTTGGTCACCTCCCTGACCAAGGCCCTTCTCTAGGAAGACTCTTGGTGGTTCCAAACTTCTTCCATTTAGGAATGATGGAGGCCACTATGTTCTTGGGGACCTTCAATGCTGCAGACATTTTTTGGTGCTTTTCCCCAGATCTGTGCCTCGACACAATCCTGTCTCGGAGCTCTACTGACAATTCCTTTGATCTCATGGCTTGGTTTTTGCTCTGACATGCACTGTCAACTGTGGGACCTTATATAGACAGGTGTGTGCTTTTCCAAACTATGTCCAATCAATTTAATTTACCACAGGTGGACTCTAATCAAGTTGTAGAAACATCTCAAGGATGAACAGTGGAAACAGGAAGCACATGAGCTCGATTTCGAGTCTCATAGCAAAGGGTCTGAATTCTTATGTAAATAATTTACACCGTGTGTAAATTTGCAGAGGATTTTTATTTATTTAAACATTTTAGAATAAGGCTGTAACGTAACAAAGTGTGGAAAAAGTCAAGGCGTCTGAATACTTTCCGAATGCACTGTAAGATTCAGAAGTAAATTGCTGGCAAGCCAACTGCAAGAAGTGGCATTGGCCACATAAAACCGTTATTCTGTGGTCATGGTGTGGTACCTCTTTCCTCTCCATTTTTCAACAATGACGAGAAAACATTGTGGTTAAGTAATTTGAAAGTCACACCCTTGGTGCCTACGGATGACCTCAACTGAAGTGATTGTTCTGAGCATACAGCTTAGATTATTAATGGGGAAAAGTGATCTAACAATGCTCAAATACAGTAAAAAAGAAAAGAAAAGGGAAGTTCGAACATATGAAATGAATTCCGAGCAGAAAACCGATTAGGATCTACTGATTAGGATCTAGTAGAAAGTCCGGGTTGACCAAAAACTCGTCCAATGATTGAAATACGCTTATTTTGGGCTATTTCAATATTGTGATAGATTTTTGGTCTCATAAATTAGCCTATCTATGGCTAAAATGTCAATAATAATGAAGAAAGTCACACACACTAAATATGCTCCCAACAATTGAATGAGTCCATATAAAATGTAAATAATGAGAGTAAAATGTATGTATTCTTAGAGTAAATACAAGAGTGCCCTACCAACGCTCAGCTGTACTATCCAAATGACTGTCAGAAAGTCACAACCAAGGGTGTGGTCTGTGGTAAGTGCATGTTGAGAGAGAACAGAAAGATGATGCGGTGAAAAGGGAGCAAAAAAAAGGGGTAAAAACAGGATTTCCTACACACTGGTATGTGCCGCTGCCTACGTTACTATATAATCTCACAGGAGAAAAGTCATCTTCAGTGAGTCTTACCTCCACAGGACAGCAAACGCTGACAGACGCCCTTCGGACCTCACCCAGGTGAGTACAATTGAGCCTCGGTGTCGGGACACATCTCTATTTGCCAAATCAAATCAAATCCAGTTTTATTGGTCACATACACATGGTTAGCAGAGGTTAATGCGAGTGTAGCGAAATGCCTGTGCTTCTAGTTCCGACAGTGCAGTAATATCTAACACGTATTCTAACAATGCCAGCGCTATTAAAAGGGTTCTATGGAATGGGATGCTCATCTGGGTACATTTTTAAAAAGAACCGCTGATGACATGGCTTACTACCAGGGAGAACACTAAATAAAAGAGTATCTATGCATTAGATCAAATGTTTGTTGTTGCGGCCTTTTTGGGACATCTCTGTGATGTGTCGTTATGCACGCTGAATGCAATGGTTCTGAATGCTACACTCTTAGAAAAAAAGGTGCTATCTCAAACCTTAAATGGTTCTTTGGCTGTCCCCATAGGAGAACGCTTTGAATAACCCTTTTTGGTTCCAGGTAGAACCCTTTTGGGTTCCATGTAGAACCCTCTCCACAGAGGGATGTACATAAAACCCAAAGGGGTTCTATGTGGAACCCAAAAGGGTTTTCCCTGGAACCAAAATGTGTTCTCCTACGGGGACAGCTGAATAACCCTTTTGGAATGATTTTTTCTAAGAGTGTAGGGGTCTGGGAAGGCAGGAGAATAAGGTTCTTGTTATGCACAGCATGATACATTGTATCTCATTACATAGCCACACACAGCAGGAGGCCATTCAGGCTTCCACATTATATTTCACGCCGCATGAATCAGCACAAATCAAGAGCACTTCAACAAGTACCATCTGAAACCATTTCTGTTCCTCTGACTGTCATTTCATCTCCTTTGAAACTATATGGAAGAGGCAGAAAATGTGTGTTTAATGTACATGGGCTATGTGAAAAAAAAGAGAGATAATTCCCATTTGTAGTGATATATGAATATTTTCTGATTACTTGAATCAATTAACCAATCCTCAGATATTGTATATTCCATCTTCGGTAAGGCTAATAATTTGCTGTACTTAATGTATTTAACTGCTACAGTGATTGTGAAATACTGATGGTAAGTGTGATTTTTATCTTAAAAATAGAAAGAAATGAGAGGAAGTGGTATTGCAGAGGTGAAAGTGGAGTTGATGCAGTTTCCTGAAGTTGACTATTTAAAAGTGACTATTTTCTTCTGCCATATGGTTCATGTCTGTATTCATAAGGAACTCCAAGAGCTTCTTCCAACCCTATTCTTTAAAGACCAAAATCAGACTTAGAAAAGGTATGCTTTTCCTAAGCGTTTTGATTGGGCTCTTGAATCTATTGCATACTAATTTATCTTATTGTCTTACCAGGGAGGAAATATTACACTATTTGAGTAACAATCCCGGGGAGATTGTGTGATTCTGGACAAAACGAAAGTACGCCGCAATTCCACCAGTCAGTCTGTTGCCTGCCTGTCATCCCCTGGGTCAGAGATGACTGCCTCCAAGCCCCTGTTCCTCTCAGCCATTATGATCCTCAGCATCTCCTCTTATGTGCTCCACCAGAGGCTCCTACTGCTGGCTCAGACAGGGATCGCTCATCAACACGAACCCAGGAACCTCACCATCCTGCTGTGGCACTGGCCCTTCGGCCGTCCCTACAGCCTGGAGGGAGATGTGTGCAGCGACGAGTACGCTATCCCAGACTGCCTCCTCAGTGACAACACCTCCCTGTTCCCCCAGGCAGACGTGGTGGTCTTCCACCACCATGAGCTGAAGACGGGCCGCTCTGTCCTGCCTCTCCACCTCCCCCGGTCAGTCTCCCAGCGCTGGCTCTGGTTGTCCCTTGAGCCCCCGGTGCACAATGGCAACCTGACCCAGTACAACGGACTGTTCAACTGGACCATGAGCTACCGAGGCGACGCTGACATATCCATGCCCTATGGGAAGATAGTTCCGGTTCCACATAACGGTATCAGTAACGGCAGCAGCTATGTGATCCCCAAGAAGGGGGCTTGTCTGGCCAGCTGGGTGGTCAGCAACTACAGGCCGGACCATGCCAGGAGTCAAGTCTACCAGAGCCTGAGGAAGTACATTCCCATAGAGGTGTATGGACACTGGTCAAAGAGGCCACTGACCGACCAAAGTCTGATACCCACCATTGGCCACTGTAACTTCTACCTGGCTTTTGAAAACTCAGTGGCATTGGACTACATAACTGAGAAGTTGTGGAGGAATGCCTACCAAGCAGGGGCAGTACCTGTGGTTCTGGGGCCCACTCGGGCTAACTATGAGGCCCTTGTGCCACCAGGCTCGTTCATCCATGTCAGTGACTTCAATAGCACAGAGGGGCTGGCTGTCTTCCTACAGCAGTTGGCCACAGACAGAGGACGCTACGAGGGTTACTTCAAGTGGCGTCAGACACATAGAATCAAGATGTACACAGACTGGAGAGAGAGGCTCTGTAATATCTGTGTCAACTATCAAAGACTACCAGGTAACAAGGTGTACTACGATCTGGAGGCATGGGCCAGTAGATAACATCATAGATGCTTTTGCTACTGTAGGTTGTTTTGTACTACAACATGTTCAAGAACTTGTACAGTAGCCTGTTTTTTCCCCCATACAAAACAGCAGTCTGCAGTGAAACTTGAAATGCATTCAGTGCTTCTGCACCTGCATTGCTTGCTGTTTGGGGTTTTAGGCTGGGTTTCTGTACAGCACTTTGAGATATCAGCTGATGTAAGAAGGGCTACATAAATACATTTGATTTGATTTGGTTCAGTTCTGGTGGTGAGCCACTTTCACATCAGCTTGATGACATTACAACATTGACTTTTGTTCCTTAATTCAGAAACACCACAGGAAAATCACAACTTCTGTAAAAGAGGGAAGTCATTCCTCTAACACCCATCTTTCTGACACAATACATTTTTAGTTCATATGTTAGATGCTTTGATTTATTATTAGTAGTAGTATGTATTTTTTTCTGTATTTAATCAGGTTGACAAATGTGGGTGGGCAAGTGGGAGGGATAGGGAAGGCTCAGGGGACAAACAAGGGATTTTCGGGTTTCGGAGCGGTTTCACTTTTGTAAAAATGTATGCTTTAAAACTTCCCATGATGCAATTGTAATGGCACAAGACAATGTCTTTCCCGGCAGTAATATTGAATCTATGAAAGCTTACCCTCAATATTATTGTCGGGAAAGACAACATTGTCTTGTGCCATTACAATTGCACCATGGTCTAGCTAGCCGACACGGTTGTGTCATTTCCTTATTTCCATCATTTTCTTTTTCGTCCTTTTTTATTGAAGTTTTTTTTTATTGAAGTTTTAAGTATACAGTATAGTTCATACCCTTTCTTTAGGCATAATGACTAATGCAAGTAAGTTGCCAACCTTAGCATGACTTACTCGACTTAAGCCCTTGGCTCTTATGGGGAGAATAAGGCAGTTGATGAATGTCCTCCATCACACTTGGTTCAAGGTTTTTCCAGATCACACCAATTGAGGCCGTTCTCTCTCCTCCCAAGTCCTTCTGGGTCAACCCCTGTTTCTTTTCCCCTGAAAAAGAATAGTAAACCATAAACAAAATCCCTGTGCCAACACTCACGCAATCCCTCTCAGAGAGATTACTGTGCATTAAAAGTGCTGCATGTCACTCAATTCAAACGACCTCCTCTGTAACCTGATGTAACTGTATGACCAATAGTGATGCATATTATTGGATTTCTAGTTCCAATGAAAGTTACACACACCAACGTTGCATCTCAAATGGTACCCTATTCCCTACATAGTGTAATGTATAGGGAATAGTGTGCCATTTGGGATACACACTTAGTTTCCGGAGATGTTGCTTTATAATCTCTATATCTATGGATTCAGGGAACAATAATTGACCACTATGCACATATAGCTCTGGCCACCAGATGTCATGATTGCCTAAAAACTGAATGACATATGGAAACAAGAAAGATATGCTTTTTACATTTCTTCAGTGGTGTAAAGTACTTTACTATTTATATTTTCAAAATGGTTTACTTTTACTTCACTACATTCCTAAAGAAATGTACTTTTTACTCCATACACTTTACCCGACACCCAAAAAGACACCCAAAAAGAAAAAATATATACTGTCAAGGTGGTGTGTAAACAAAACTGCTTAAAAATTTGGCAAGATAAGAAGTTGGGGTATGGGGGAGACAAAATACTGATACCTACTTGAATGCTTAGAAGGACAAGAAAGTGATCCAGTTCACGCACTTATCAAGAGAACATCCCTGGCTATCCCTACTGCCTCTGATCTGGCGACTCACTAAACACAAATGCTTTCCTCTCAAAATATCAACATTTCCTGTCTTTTTCTCCTCACTTTGAAAACATCTACAGTCCTATTGATCTGGTTGGTTACTGATCTGATTGGTTACTAATAATATCATTTAAAATCCCTCAAATTGTGTCCCATATGTGTTTAGAGTGTTGGAGTGTGCCCCTGGCTATCCGTAAATTTTAAAAACAAGAAAATTGTGCTGTCTGCTTTGCTTATGTATAATACTGAAGTATATTTTGATACTTAAGTATATTTTAGCAATTACATTTACTTTTGATACTTAAGTACATTCAAAACCAAATACTTTTAGACTTTTACTCAAGTAGTATTTTACTGGGTGACTTTCTCTTTAGCTTGAGTCATTTTCAATTTCAATTTCAAAAAAGGTATCTTTACTTTTACTCAAGGATGACAATTGGGTACTTTTTCCACCACTGGATTTCTTGAGTTTAGAATAAATCATGAATTGTTTTATAGGCTAATAACATACAGTACCAGTCAAACATTTGGACACACCTACTCAATCCAGGGTGTTTCTTTATTTTTACTATTTTCTACATTGTAGAATAATAGTGAAGACATCAAAATTATGAAATAACACACATGGAATCATGCAGTAACCAAAAAAGTGTTAAACAAATCCAATTACTGTATATTCTATATTCTATATTTGAGATTCCATCTTCACCTGGAATGCTTCTCCAACAGTCTTGAAGGAGTTCCCACTTATGCTGAGCACTTTTGGTCTGCTTTTCCTTCACTCTGCGGTCCAACTCATCCCAAGTCATCTCAATTGGGTTGAGATCGGGTGATTGTGGAGGCCAGGTCATCTGATGCACTTTCCCTTTTGGTAAAATAGCCCTTACACAGCCTGGAGGTGTTGGGTCATATTCCTGTTGAAAAACAAACGATAGTCCCACTAAGCGCAAAAAATCACAGTGTCACCAGCAAAGCACCCCCCCACCATCACACCTCCTCCATGCTTCACAGTGGGAACCACACATGCAGAGATCATCCATTTACCTACTCTGTGTCTCACAAAGACATTTGGACTCATCAGACCAAAGGACAGATTTCACCGGTCTAATGTCCATTGCTCGTGTTTCTTGGCCCAAGCAAGTCTCTTTTTCTTATTGGTGTCCTTTAATAATGGTTTCTTTGCAGCAATTCGATCATGAAAGCCTGATTCACGCAGTCTCCTCTGAACAGTTGATGTTGAGATGTGTCCGTTACTTGAATTCGGTGAAGCATTTATTTGGGTTGCAATCTGAGGTGCAGTTAACTCTAATCAGCTTATCCTGTGCAGCAGAGGTAACTCTTCCTTTCCTGATCTTCCTTTCCTGTGGCGGTCTTCATGAGAGCCAGTTTCATCATAACGCTTGATGGTTTTTGCAACTGCACTTGAAGAATTTGACTTTTACCAAATAGGGCTAATTTAAAACTTTTTTAGCTTACTACATGATTCCATATGCTTTATTTCATAGTTTTGATGTCTTCACTATTATTCTACAATTTTATAAAATAGTACAAATAAAGAAAAAGACTGGAATGAGTAGGTGTGTCCAATTTTTGACTGGTACTGTATATTTTGATTCTCTCATGAGATCCCAGATTGATGTTTGCATCACATCTAGTATTTTTGCTTGATTTTCTTTTAAAAACAATCTTCACTTGAAGCTTTAGATCATCTTCCAACAAGATTGTCCATTATCTCATAAGAAAACACAGCACAGCAGACCATGTCGCAGTTAAGATAAAATATTTATATTATTACATTTTTCTGATATGTCTTCATGCATCATGTTCAACAATCCCAGTAGTAGTAAAATAGGTTGTTCGTCTCTCAGGGTTGGTGTGTTAATTACCCTCTAGTCCGGGAGGGGGGTTTACTGTTAAAAAAAAAAGGGTAGTCACTAGTCACTCCTGGAGATTCTTAACCATCCACATTCGTGAAAGCAAGCAAAGAGCAAATTTCAACCCTTCAACAAAGATTTATGGAAAACCTAGGAATTTTGGTTAGGTTATCAGCATTTTGCAACCATAGGGCCTAGGGGACAGTATTGATGTACAGGTAACTGCCAAAATATAAGGAAACCCTTGAGTAAATGAGGGATACAAGTACTGTATATTGAAGGCAGGTGCGGTTCCTTAAAGGTCCAAAACAGATGCTTTTCTCAATATTAAATCATTTCTGGGTAACAATTAAGTGCCTTACTGTGATTGTGTTCAATTAAAATGATCAAAAATAAACAAAAATAGCTTCTTAGCAAAGAACAACTTCTCAAACAAGAATTTTGCTAGGACTGTCTGGGATTGGTCTGAGTGAGGAGGGAAAAACTGAAAACTAGCTGTTATTGGCAGAGAGGTTTGGAACTCTCTTCTTATTGGTCTATTAACGACACCTGGGTATGACACCAGGCAAGCCAAAACTACAGTAGGCTGAACATTTCAGGCAGTCTTTTCAAACAGCTCTTACACTAAAAGGGAATTATCATTTTCACAATTTTAGTGTTATTCTAACCTCAGTGTGGAAATCGATGACAGACTGACCAGGTGAATCCAGGTGAAAGGTATGAACTCTTATTGATGTCACCTGTTAAATCCACTTCAAACAGTGTAGATGAAGGGGGAGGAGACAGGTTAAAGAAGGATTTTTAAGCCTTGAGACAATTGAGTATGTGTGCCATTCAGAGGCTGAATGGTCAAGACAAGATTTAAGTGCCTTTGAACTGGTAGCAGGTTCCAGGCACACCGGTTTGAGTGTCAAGAACTGCAACACTGCTGGGTTTTTTCCACTCTCAACAGTTTCCTGTGTGTATCAAAAATGGTCCACCACCCAACGGACATCCAGCAAACTTGACACAACTGTGGGAAGCATTGGAGTCAACATGGGCCAGCATCCCTGTGGAACGCTTTCAACACCTTGTAGAGACCATGCTCCGACGAATTGAGGCAGTTCCTAGGGTAAAAGGGGGTGCAATTCAATATTAGGAATGTGTTCCTAATGTTTTGTGCATTCAGTGTGTATATAAAACATTTGACTGCACTGGGCTTTAAGCAGTTAACATCCCATCATGCTTTGGGTCATGTATAAATATGTCAAGTTGGCCATTATTTTGGCTACAATGTCTAGAATCAGAAATCTGTGACATTGAAAGAGCATAGGGGGTTTAAAGCTGGTGTGTGTGTGTGTGTGTCTCTCGCTGTCACCAGATCTCAACCAAATTGGGAGATTCTGGTGCAGTGCTTGAGACAGCGTTTTCTACCACCATCAACAAAATTCCTATTCTGGAATTTATTGTGGAAGAATGGTGTCACAGCCCTCCAAAAGAGTTCCAGACACTTGTAGAACCTATGCCAAAGTGCATTGAAGCCGTTCTGGAGGCTCGTGGTGGCAACACTTCCAATTAAGACACTTTGCATCGGGGTTCTCTTTATTTTGGCAGTTACCTGTAGGTATGTGGTAAAACAGTCAAGGTTTGATGTTCAGCAACTTCACGAGTCATCTAGGCCTACATCAACGGATGGGTCCATTCTAAGAGAATCCTCTTTCTATCTCACATACATTGTTCTTGAAGCCTAACTGGGCAAATAAAATAAAACTACATCCACAGATCATTCATGTTACAGTACGTGTCAGACTACCTTTTCATTCAGTATGAGAGAGTTGAGGCAGAGAGTAAGAGAAATGGTTAAGTACATAGAAGAGCTAATGACATCAGCATTCCTGAGAGACAACGGCAATAGGCAACTTCTGAAAAGACTCGTGTGCTCCAAAGAGCACCCTTTTCCCTATAGTGCGACCCTTTTGACCAGGCCCTATCGGGCTTTCATAAAAAGTAAACGCACGATACAAAAGATTGGGGTGCAATTTGGGTCTCACATTAGGCTAAAGCAAACGGTGGTTCATTTGACACAGCAATCAGAAATATAGACTAATAATGTGTACAAATACATCATTAGTGACAGTTGGCCATCTCTGTACAGTACACGTCAGTGGCTATTTACATGAACATCATCACAAATCATGGGGACAAATATGTGTACACGATGGGGTTGCTCTGTTTCAGAGTTCTGTAAAAGAGGTTCCAAATTCCTTTGAAATCATTCACGTTATCTAGATAGCATAAGCAAGTTTACACAGGAAACTTGAATAACAATCATAAATGCATATAGACTTGTATCCCTTTTCAGCAGAACCCAGTGTCATCAAGTCATGCATAGAGGGACCATATATAATGATAATTAATATAATGGCTATATAAGAGAGCTTTAACAGGTCAGGTTTACCATATGCACTGCATGTGTACATGAAACAGTAAAATAAAATACAAATTGTTTATTTTTTAAAGTTAAATTATTAGAAAGTCAATGATGAGTTTCAGATATTTAAGATGCATAATTAATGGAACTTTATTCCCTATTTATATGTGTATGTAGGGAATGAGGTGACTTTTGTAATGCAGCCATTTAGTCTGGCCAATGATTAGCATTGACAGCCTTATAATTGTACTATGCCAAACCATTCTTCGTTTCAAAAGGCTTGAACTAACGTCTGCAGTTCCATAATTATTTCTAAGACCAGTTTTCAAGTCTACAGCTACCTATAGGCCCATAACACATCTTTCTTTTCCCACTGTAGTTCTCTGTTCTCCTTGAACCGGTCTGTGGGTATCTGTCGTATGAAGCAGGGTTGTATTCATTAGCGCACACTGTAGCGATACATTTTGCAATGGAAAAAGAAAACAGCATTTCTTGTTGGAAAAGTTCAGGTATAGTCCCTCTGTCAATTTGTCAATTTTTTTTCAAAATCAAGTTTGATTTCTAGTGAACACGACCCAGAAGTTCCTCTGTACAGGGGTGACACAGCGCAAAGGACTGAAGGGGAGAGCAGTACTTGGAGAATGTTATCCATCATCATACACATAATCTCTTAGTCAGTTTGTTGGTTGATGTGTGCACATGTTTGACAGAAAAAAAGAGAATTTTACAGGATCAATTACACCAGAGATAAGATAAACATAACAAAATACGAAGGAATGGATATTTTAGGCCAGACGGAAAGGTACAACGTCGTGTAGGTTTTCTAAGTGCGAGAGACGTCACAGGTCCCAGATATCAGTCCGATCCAAAAGGAGATTCACCTGCATGCCACTTCAATCTGCCATTCAGATACAGTGTCCATACAGTCCACCGCTTCTCTTCCTCCTCCTTTTCAAGTCCGTCTTTCTCACAACCTCCGCTCATTCCTTCTCTCCTTACAAACCTGCCGCCCTACCGTGTTAGGAGTTATCATGTGAGACAGGCTAGGTATAGAGAAACCCGATTATTTGTAGGTGTTCGAGTAATTAAGTGTGATTTGATCTTCCTGTACATGTAGGATGACATCTTTTATAGGTGCATATCAGAATGTCCAGGGTTGTCAGGGTTACTTGTGGCTCCGCTGAAGGGTGGAATCATCAAACAAAGGATTCTTCACCTCCATTTCCCCTGTCTAAAGAGAGAGAGAGAGTTAATGACAACCTGCCATGAGATGAGGAAGAATGTGTAGTTTATAAAACTGATTAGTAGTATCGAGTCCATTTATTTCCCCCACCCCCCCCCTCCCCTGATTAAAATTGTTACTTTATCATTCTGTTCTGATTTACATAACCTGTTAATTGCTCTATTTTCTAATTCAACAGTGTGCTTTGGCAATATGTATCAATACGTCAAGCCAATAAAGCAAATGCGAGAGAGAAAAGAAGAGAAGTCTGTAGCCTACTATTTATACAATTGTAAATGTACAGTATTTAACTAAAATGTATTCAAACTAGGAGGTAAATATATATTGGATATCAGTCGTGTATCGTTGCCTCTACCATGCCTGCATGTCTGTATAGTACACTATGTGTGTCTGTCTCTTACTGGGGCCAATCCAGGACACTCGTACACCGTGAAATCCCCGTCCTCATTCTCCTCATCTGACGTGGCCACAGAGTCAGGCACCTTTGGCTCATCCCGTTGTCTGAAGGATAAGGAAAAACAAAGAACAGAAAACTGGAGTCATGGAGGTATCCAAACATCACACCACAACCTACAATTCACCCTGATACAGACTGACAGGAAGGTCAGAAGGGAGGGAAGAGGAAGAGAGGCGAGACGTGGGCTGTGTCTGGAAACGTTAATAGCCTTCTTCCTCTGTCCTTTTCCCCCTTAATTCCTGGTAAAACACTTTGGAGCACCACCAAGTAGCTTTACAAAAGAGGAAACAAGGAATTGACAGCTGGTAACATTTTCAGACAGCCAGGGACAGACAGGTAAGTCTGGTTACGTAGCAGACGAGACAGACAGACGGAGTGGAGCTAGAAGGCCAGGGGCATGACTCACTTCTGCAGGGAGAGCATCTGCTGTTTCTGGTGTTGGTAGTGGTACATCTGGGCACTCTGAGCCAGCCTCTTATCCCCAGGCTGCAGGCAAGGCATACGATTACATTAGAGGGCATGGTGGCACCCTACTCCCTACACAGTACACTAATTTTAAACAGACTATATAAAAAGCAGGTGCCATGTGGGAGTGTTTCAATAGAACATTATTGTACAGAACGTGAGATTGTTTCAATGTGATTAGTATTGCATTGGAAATTGAAACACACTTTACAGTAAAACAATAAAATGAAGGTGATAAAAAAATAAAAAGGCAAAAAGCGATGAATAAAAATACAAACTAAATGGAAAGATAACGTAGGATAAAATAAAAAAATAAAAAACATTTATGATTTATATTGTAACCATGACTTTGTAATGCGATTGTGTTCTGTACTCACCACATTGTTGTCATAGGAATGGGGCCCCGTACCCCCATAAGCAGGGTAGTCTGCCTTCTGAGCCAGGCGCACACCTCTCTGCAACCTGAGATGATACAGGGACATCAGAGTTAGCTCTGTGCCATACCCAACACATTGTTCATCCACCATAATTTGCAAATGAATTCATTAAAAATCCTACAATGTGATTTTCTGGATTTTTTTTCTCATTTTTTCTGTCATAGTTGAAGTGTACCTATGATGAAAATTACAGGCCTCTCATCTTTTTAAGTGGGAGAACTTGCACAATTGGTGGCTGACTAAATACTTTTTTGCCCCACTGTATGTATGATATTGTCAAGTTAAAATGTAATTTTGTTTGAGGGTATGTAATTAAAAGCAGATGATTTGCGCATCATTTAAATGTAATCTTTAATTTGTGGGCTGAGCAAGTAGCTTATAATTACATACCCTCAAACAGAATGACATTTTAACTTGACAATATCATATTTGCATTTATTGTTTGGAGGGAAAAATATAACCTTTACGCAATCTCGAAAAGGGTGTTACTTGTTAGCGATTTTGAACAGGGCCCTATTTAATCTTTCCCAGTTTCTCAAAGTTTTTTCAGGTTTTCACTCTTGAAATATATCTATATTTATTATACTACAAAAACGGCATATTCTAACAATGCTTAACCCACACCAGAAGAGATAGTTGTGTTTGGATAGCTGCGTTTTTGTACTGTACAGTGTAGACTGCATGATGTGATGGCTGAGTTTGTTAAACAAATGCCGGGCAATTGATACAAATCATTATGATATCATTCTGCCAGGTAGGCCTACTTTGCAGTCAACATTTAATTGGGAAGCTGTTTGGGGAACGCCTTTAGACAATGTTCATTCAAACAGCGCATGATGGGTGAATTGCGCATCAAAGTCAACTAAGACTTTGGATCAAACATTTTGAATACCTGGTTTGCATGCCCATTGTTGCATACCGATTGATGTTGGAATAAATCTTGATTTTTTTTTAAAACATTTTTTAAATGAACCAAAAACTAACGTAACCAGCTAAAGCAATTCAAAAAAATTGGTGTCGCACTGCCAAGTCAAAGGGTCGCAAATTCGAGGATTTCGGTCACAATTTTGAGCTCTGGTTTAAAGTTTAGACCAATATGAATCTAATCTCCCTGAATTTGCTTTGTAATCATTTTACAAATAGTCAGGTAGCAAGTTAAACCTCGGTTGTTTATTAATGCGGAGTCAGTCGCGACTAAAATGGTTACATGGAGTAAATTTATACTAGTCCGTACAACTGAAGTGCATACAATTTACAATCAGCAACTTAAACGGACACTAAAACGAAGCGACAATGTGACTACTAAAAACACACTAAACTGTCCGTTCGTAAAACAGTTAAGTCAGTGTACAGTAAAGTACCGCGCAACATGTAAGAAACCAAAGCCGACTGGAACAAGATGCAGATGTAGGGAGAATGTTTACCTGATCCAACAGACACCAGCCAAGAGCAAGGCCACAGATCCCATGACCACAAACACACTAGTCATGACTGTAAAGAGGAAAAGAAAGGGTGTTAGGAAAAGAGGATGAAAACAGCTGGTAGAGAAAAGGGAAGACATATCCTGAAGAGGGTATAGATCAGAGGAGAAGACAAGAGACTAAAGGCACTGTCTAGGTTAGTTCACAGACTAGGAGAAGTCAGTGGGAGCTGAAAAATAATCCATTCACAAGGTTGTACGGGCATCCCAAATTGGATCCCTGGGAATATCGTGCCATTTGGGTCACTATAAACCTCAGTTAAGAGCCAAGAGCAGTTAAAGTCAATAAAAGCATTCATAAGATAATCAGGATGTGGAAAAACTTCAGATTGGAGAACAATGGTTCCCCTGTTCAATATTTCCATGAGAAATGTGTAGATAATACTGGAACGTTCTGGACTCATGTATATAGAGGAAAGCATTTTTGCTGTTAAAATCGAAACATTAAAAAGTAATAAGGAAGGTTACATGCCAATAAACACATGATCGTTGGAGGGGTAAGGGATGATCAGGGGCCCACTACGAACTGCTGGGATGTGGGTGGTGGTGGGGGCGGCTGTAGTCGTGTTATACGCGGCTGTAGTGGTACTGTGTGTCGTAGGCTGGTCTGTGGTAGGCCGTTGGGTGAGGATCATGGATGGGTCATCTTCCTCCTCGGCTTTGGAAAAATCCTGAGAGAGAGGAGCTAGGAGATACAAAAATGAGAGAATTAATGGTAATTGATAGCAAGGAAAACTATACTACTAATATAGCAAATCATATGATCTTCCTGGTCACATTATGCCATATCTACGCAATTAAAAGCTTTGTCAAATTCGGGCCTCCCGAATGGCGCAGCGGTCTAAGGCACTGCATCGCTACCGGCTACCCCCTTGGGCGGCACACAATTGGCCTAAAGTCGTCCGGGTTAGGGGAGGGTTTGGCCAGGGGGTGCTTTACTTGGCTCATCGCGCTCCAGCGATTCCTTGTCGCGGGCCGGGCGCCTGCAGGCCATAGGGCTTTGGTCAAAATATGACACTGTAAAGCCAAAGGTTTTCTTCTCTCACCTGGATGTTTGACCCCCGACTCCTTCCGTTGGCTGATGATGGTGGACAGGAAGTCTATCTCCTCATCCACTTCAGGGAACGTGGTCACTTTTCCCGCTGAAAGGAGAACATGATCTTGGTCATTGGGTTTCAATGATTACTTACACAACAATGTGAGGAGAGGAGAAGACAGAGGTAGATGCAGAGAGAGAGCGAGAGCGAGCAATTTCTCCTCCACCATCCAGGTGATTGCAGGTATGAGTCAGAGAGCTACAAATCGCCAATGATGACCTTCTACTCCACCATAGTGACTATGGGGAATCAGTCATCAGATGCTGACAACACAAGCTACACTTAATCAACTGCACAAGCTATTGATTTCCATACAGAACGAAAGGCTACGAAACACAGAGCCATATAGTCACACTACTGGAGAGATCAGGCAGGTATTCGTCCTATAATTGTATTAACAGTAGTGCAGTAGTTCGGGGTGGCAGATCAACAGGAAAACCACAGCCCTGCTGACTAAGGGAAATCCAGAGTCTTTGGTACTTGACTGCAGAGGCAAACACTTTAAAATGGGGAGCTAACATGGTCACCATATGGAATTACAGTGTCATCATGTAAATGCATCATATTGCATCTATTACTGAACATAAATACAACAACTTTAAAGATATGACTTATTCTCATTTACAATGACGGCCTACCCAGGCCAACGCTGGGCCAATTGTGCGCCGCCCTATGAGACTACCAATCACGGCCGGATGTGATGCAGCTGGATTCGAACCAGGTACTGCAGTGGCGCCTCTTGCAATGAGATGCAGCGTTTTAGACCACTGCCCCTGCTGGGGAGCCAGGCCCAGTCAATCAGAACAAATTCTTCCCCACAAAAGGACTTTATTACAAACAGAAATACTCCTCAGCACCACCTCAGACGATCCCTCAGGTGAAGAAGCCCGATGTGGAGGTCCTTGGCTGGCGTGATTACACTTGGTCTGCGGTTGTGATGCCGGTTGGAAGTACTACCAAATTCTCTAAAATGACATTGGAGGCGGCTTATGGTAGAGAAATTAACATTACATCTCTGGCAACAGCTCTGGTGGACATCCCTGCAGTCAGAATGCCAATTGCACACTACCTCAAAACATCTGTGGTGTGGTTGACAATACTGCATTTTTTAGAGTGGCCTTTTATTGTCCCCATGCTGTTTAATCAGCTTCTTGGATATGCCACATCTGCCAGGTGGATGGATTATCTTGGTAAAGCAGAAATGCTCACGAAGAGGGATGTAAACAAACTTGTGTTCAAAATTTGAGAGAAATAAGCTTTTTGTTCATATGGATAATGTCTAGCATCTTTTATTTCAGCTCACAACACTTAACATGTTGTGTTTATATTTTTGTTCAGTGTAAATACATGGCTCTCCTTGACTCCATCCATATACCCCGTACTGGTCCTCATAGGGGACACAGCGGAATTCCAGTTAGAAAGAACTGGTCCATGCTGCCCTCATGTGGCCAGTGTGGATAAACACACACACCTACACCAACAAGTGAGTCGATGATACGTGTAAGGATCCAAATCAAATCATTCATCAAGTACAAAAGGCTTGCGCAAACACAAACTACAGCCTTGCAAAAGCATTAAACATCTTTGTATTTGCAGAGATGACACGCTGCATGTTTCTTACATTGGATTGGTTTGTGCTTAATCATAAAGGGTTACTATATCAACAGTAATTAATAATGCCGGTTTCACAGGGGAGGTGAGAGCAGTGAGGTGATAAACTGCATAGCAGTACGGTGCTGTAAGTGTTAGAATGTGTGTGTATGTGTGGTGCTGTAATGCCTGTGTGTCTATGTATGAGACTGAGTAAACCAGTGATACTGTGTGTTGCTAGCTGGATCAAAGTGAGAGAATCTCTGTGTGGGTGGGTGTCTATGACAGAGTGAACGTGAGGTGCTTTCGTGCATACGTGTGTGTGTGTGTGTGTGCGTGTGTGTGAGGGAGAGTGGTGCAGTGTGTGTATGCGAGAGAGTGTGTGTGTGCATTCATGCGTGTATTTGTTTGTGTAAGAGATTCTGTACATTACATATTAGTGAGAGTGGGGGAATTGTGTCGCGGTGTGTGGGTGGATAGGTCAGCGTCTCTGTCATGAAGAGGTGCTCTGAGCGTGTGGGTGGGGGGCACAGAGGAGGTAGGGCGAGAACGATAGAGAGAGAGAGAGAGAGAGAGAGAGAGAGAGAGAGAGAGAGAGAGAGAGAGAGAGAGAGAGAGAGAGAGAGAGAGAGAGAGAGCAATAGAGAGAGAAAGACGGAGGGAGAGCGAGAGAGCAATCATGAATGAAAACCAAAACCAGGGCAACAGAGAGAGAAGCCAAGAAAGGGAAGGGAAGGGAGAGGATAGAAGGTAACTATTCCCCAGGTCATTTCTGTAAATGAGAATGTGCTCTCAGTCAACTTACCTGGTAAAATAAGGATTGAATAAATACAAATTTTAAAAAAGAGGGGGGGTTGGAGAGGTGAAGAACCGTAAATAAACCAAAGACCCATTTCTAAAGGCCGTTTCAAGTACTGTAAGGTATTATTATTTTCTGATGTAATAAATCTTTTCAAAATGTGAGACTTATATATACACACATCATCCCTCCATAGCTTGTGCCAACCAACCACATTGTAAGGTGCTCTAGAGATTCGCCTAGAGGTCAGTAAAGTGAAGTGCACAATAATACAATAGCGATGAATTGACCAGTGGCTTCCAAGCAGCTCTGAATAATAGTAACTGCTGGGCCCCCTGTCATCAATTCTTCCTATTCAGTTCAATGCAACTATTGTATGCAGCAGACCACAGATATGACTCCAATTATACTGGGCAAAAATAGAAACGCAACATGTACAGTGCTGGTCCCATGTTTCATGAGCTGAAATAAAATATGTTCCATATGCACAAAAAGCTTATTACTCTCAAATGTTGTGCACAAATGTATTTATATCCCTGTTAGTGGGCATTTCTCCTTTACCAAAATAATCCATGCACCTGACAGGTGTGCTATATCAAAAAGATGATTAAACAGCATGATCATTACACAGGTGCACCTTATGCTGGGGGGGAAATAAAGGACCCCTCTCAAATGTGCAGTTGTGTCACACAACACAATGCCACAGATGTCTCAAGTTGAGGGAGTGTGCAATTGGCATGCTAACTGCAGGAATGTCCACCAGAGCTGATGCCAGAGAATTCTAAATTCATTTTGCTACCGTAAGCCGCCTCCGTCGTTTCAGAGAATTTGGCAGTGTATCCAACCGGCCTCACAACCGCAGACCACATGTGATGACGTGCAGCAGCTTGTAGAGATTTGTAGTCTTGCATGATGTCTTCTTTGATGCTTTTTAGATTTTTTTAATCCGAGTGAATAGAGCCAAATATATTGATAAAAGCCACCTTGTGTGCGAGAGAGATTTACATGGATATCAAAATGTCATGCCAGGGTAAGCTTACACAAAACACAGTCCTTATTTGAAGTGTTTCTAAAATCTACAAAGGATCAAATTAATGGTGGAAAAACAACGAACCATTTCAGTGTTTGAACGCTAGGCTTTATGGCTATTATGACACGGCCAGTCACATTCTGTTAAAGGTCCCCAAAGCACACACAGCCCTGGGTCGCTCCTCTTTTCAGTTCGCTGCAGCTAGCGACTGGAACAAGCTGCAAACAAACACGAACTGGACAGTTTTATCTCAATCTCTTCTTTCAAAGACTCAAATCGTGGACACTTACTGACAGATGTGTTGCTACCATGCTATGTTGTTGTCTTAGGGCTCTCTTTATGTAGTGTTGTCTCTCTTGTCGTGATGTGTGTTTTGTCCTATATTTTTAATCCCAGGCCCACGTCCCCGCAGGAGGCCTTTTGGTAGGCCGTCATTGTAAATAAGACTTTGTTCTTAACTGACTTGCCTTGTTAAATCAAATTAAAAAGTCCACTGCGGAGCTCAATAGCCCCATATAGTAGCCGACTAAACAACACGATATACGATGGAGTTTGAGCAGCAGCTGGTGTGAGCAGACTGGTGCTCCGACATCACATACAATTATTTATTCAAATAAAAAAACACTATTGATTTCAACACCCAAAGAATAGCCTGCAAGTACACAGAACATTTTATCTGACGTCGGAGCTCTAGTCAGTCTACACTAGTTACCGCCAAACTCCAATTGTAAATCGTTGTTTAAAAATCGGCTATATAGTTGAGCCATGATAAAGCTGCTTTATTTTTCTATTCACACAGTAAGAACAAAAGCCTCAATGCTCGTCTCCTGTCCTGTCATATGAAATTAGTAAATGTCAGTAAGTAATGAATTTTAAATCACGGAACCCTTTTTCAATGTGGCCCCCTTCTAGCTGTGGACGATGGCATATGGGTCTGAATGACGCAAGCCAGTTATGCATATATTAGTGATCTATTCCCTATTGATAACAGAGAAAAAGGTTGCACCTGAAGCCAATGCAAGATAGTCAACTCCAGCTGCAATTTCCAATAATCTGGTGGCCACAGTTGAAGTGAAAATCTCGGACTTAAAACAACAGCTAGGGGAAAGGGTGCCGTTTGGGAGCACACAAGACACAGTGGCAACAGAAATATGAGTCATACTGCAGCTCAATGCTCAAATGTAATTATTCTGTCACATTTCCTCAAAATGTTCTGTGTTTGTCGAGTGGGTGGTTGGGGTTGGGTAAAAACCAATCTCTCGTTTGAACATGTCTGCAAATATTGCCTTGTTTTGGGGGAAATGACCTGAAATAGGCAACTGTTTGCCCCGTGTGTCTAGCAGCCATTGTCTACTGGAAATACGCTGCCGATTGCCCCATGTGCCTAGTAGCCATGGTCTCAAGTGTATTACATATAATTGTTCCAGGTGTTTTGTAAGTGAGCGAGCTATACTGTAGGGCAGGCTTCCCCAAATGGCGGCCCGCGTGCTGTGGTTTAATTTGGCCCCCCAAGTTTTCTGAGCAACTGAAAAACATATATATAATCTGAACAAAAATATAAATGAAACATGTGTTGGTCCCATGTTTCATGAGCTGAAACAATATATCCCAGATATCTTCCATATGCATAAAAATATTCTCTCAAATTTTGTGCACAAATTTGTTTACATCCCTGTTAGTGAGCATTTATCATTTTAGAGAAATTGGCAGTCCCTCCAACCGGCCTCACAACATACAAAGTGGTTCGCATGCGAATCATTCTTATCCATTAAATTCAGTCATGTGCCAGTCATGTCCTAAGTGGCTGCAAAGAACTAAATGGCCATTAGGAAAATGGATACCACTTAAATGCGGTGGGCTAAGTCGGTGAATTAACTGTGTGTACAGCTACAAATCCAGAGGTCTCAAATGGCATCCTTATTCACTACATAGTGCACTATTTTTGAACAGAAGCCGGACTATGGTCAGAGCAGTGCATACAGGGACCACTTGGGAAGCAACCCACGATGAGAGCCGGTAAACATGTCCAGATGACAGATACTCAAAGTCTAAACGGGCAAACTGTTGCTCACAACATCAGTGTGCTCAGTGTGTATGGAGTGGCTAGAATATCCACGGATGAGCTCGCTCAGGAGGAGGATAGCGTGTGTGAAGGGCAGCAAGAGGAAAAGAAAGAGAAGAAAAGGAGGATAGAGTGATAGAGAGGAAGAGAGATATGTGGAGGAGGAAAGAATGATAGAGGGGTCCTCTCTAACCTTCTGTTTAGTGATTTATTCTGTTTACCATCAGCTCTTCTAGAGCCAGTCAGTGGATGTGTCCCAAATGGCACGCTTGCGTTAAAAGTAGCATGCTTGATAGGGATCAGGGTGCCATTTGGGATGTATTTTCTGTCAGTGGATCAGGGAAAACCTTCTTGGCAGACAGTCCATGCTTTACAATCTGTGCTGAGGGATAATCGTTTAGACTTTGTTGTGGCTAGGCTGTAATCTCACAGACCGGTGGTGAATCAGGTCTCAGTCTTTCAATTCCTTTCCTTCTTTAATGTAGGGCTTTCCTGGAGTCACCCTCCCTCCAGTGTCTGTCTGGCCTATGACTAAATCTAATCTAAGATATTTCTTTATGGGTTTTAATGCCAATTGTTTTGTATCAATACGACTTTATGAAAGTCATCCATTCTCATTTTGAACCATTATGAATCCTTTCCCATTGCTCTGGCTCTCTCTCTCCATTGGAACAACAAACCTTTTTCCCGAGCTATCAGCTCTCAGTCCCCTGATGACGCACCCCCTACGCTGTCTCATTAACACTCGTTAAAGTCTGAGGCAGTGGGGGACTGGAGGGGAGACTGCTATTATCCATTAAAAAGTGAGCAATATTAACTTATTTTTCACATTAAACTAGTCTCTCGTGAGATGGGACAGACAATGTGGAACAGTTCTCCCTGTGCCCTCGTTTTGTATAACAGGTTATTAGGACGAATCTTGTGGGGGTACACTCAACGTTCCCTCAAAAGGTCTGCTGAGTGCAAACCTGAACATTGTGAAAATTCTGTGCAACTCCTGGCGTTTACTGCGAACACTGCGGCTGTACCCGCTTTAACTTACAGTTATAACAGTGTTCAAGTTGACTGCTGTGGCTATTTGATCATAATTTAGTCCTAAATTAGAGTGGCCTACCATCAAAACCAATGGAGAAAATGGATCCCACAACATTCTAACAAATAGCTGTTCTATCATTCAGCCTACAGTAGCAACCAACCATTCGATTAGACCTTTTAGAAACTTTTTATAGTCCTGAACCCCTTCAAACATTCAACCTCCAGCTGCGTACCCCTCTAGCACCAGGGCAGGGGACTCTCAAATGTTTTTTTCCTATCATTGTAAGCCTGCCACACACACAATACAATACATTTATTAAACATAAGAGTGTGAGTTGTCTTCACAACCCGGCTCGTGGGAAGTGACAAAGCGCTCTTATAGGACCAGGGCACAAATAATAATAATCAATAAATAAAATTTTGCTCTTTATTTAGCCATCTTATATATAAACCTTTATTTGTTAATTGAAAATTGTGAATAATGAGAAGGGTGTGCTTGAAAGGATGCACATAACTCTGCAATGTTGGGTTGTATTGGAGAGAGTCTGTCTTAAATAATTTCCCACACAAAGTCTGTGCCTGTATTTAGTTTTCATGCTAGTGATGGCTGAGAATCCCCTCTCACATAGGTACGTGGTTGCAAAGGGCAACAGTGTCTTAACAGCGCAATTTGCCAAGGCAAGAAACTCTGAGCGTAGCCCAATCCAGAAATCTGTCAGTGGCTTGTGATTAAATTCAATTTTCACAGAACTGCTTTATGCAATTTCGATGAGACTCTCTTGTTCAGATATCGGTAAATGGACTGGAGGCAGGGCACGAAAGGGATAACGAATCCAGTTGTTTAAGTCGTCCGTTTTGGGAAAGTACCTGCATAATTGCGCACCCAACTCACTCAGGTGCTTCGCTATATCACATTTGACATTGTCCATGAGTGTGAGTTAATTTGCACACAAAAAAATCATACAATGGAAAGACCTGTGTATTGTCCTTGTTAATGCAGACAAAAAAAGAGCTCCAACTTATTAAAATCATATTCTCAATTTTGTCCCGCACATTGAATATAGTCTTGGAGAGTCCCTGTAATCCTAGATTCAGATCATTTAGGCGAGAATAAACATCACCCAGATAGGCCAGTCGTGTGAGAAACTCGTCATCATGCATGCGGTCAGACAAGTGAAAATGAAAATGAAAGAAAACTACGTTTGTCTCTCATTTTAAAAAAAACGTGTCAATACTTTGCCCCTTGACAACCAGCACACTTCTGTATGTTGTAAAAGCGTTACATGGTTTCTGCCCATATCATTGCATAGTGCAGAAAATACATGAGAGTTTAGGGGCCTTGCTTTAACAAAGTGAACAATTTTCACTGTAGTGTCCAAAACGTCTTTCAATCTGTCAGGTATTCCCTTGGCAGCAAGAGCCTCTCTGTGGATGCTGCAGTGTACCCAAGTGGCGTCGGGAGCAACTGCTTGCACGCGCGTTACCACCCCACTAGGTCTCACTGTCATGGCTTTTGTGCCACAGATACCAACACATCTTGACCACCAAAGTCCATTTGATGCTGTCCAGTATCCTCTCTTGTTGTCCTGGTTTCCAGTGGTTTGCAGAAGAGGATGTCTTCCTTAATTGACCCCCCATAAACGTAACGGACATATACCAGGAGCAGCGCCACGTCTGTTGACTCATCAGGCTGTAACGCATATATTGCACGGGTTTGTATGCGAACCAGTAATTGTTTCAAAACATCTCCTGCCATGTCACTGATGCAATTTTCTGTATAGTTTTTTGGGCCTTTTCCCCCAGCATTGTTTCAGCCATATCCGTGGCAGCAGGAAGAATGAACTTCTCCAGAATAGTATGGGGCTTGCCTGTCCTAGCCACTCGGTAGCTCACAACATAAGACTCTTCTAGCCCCTTCTTATTAATAGTATCTGTCGCTTTTATAAATGTCTTACTACTTGGAAGTCATAATTCTCACTCAAAAAACTCCCATGGCTTATTTTTCTAATTGGCATGTTTTGATTCTAAATGTCTGCGCAAGAGTCAAGGTTTCATCATGTTGAAAGATAATACTTTTGAACATATAACACACTGTGGCTAAGGAAAGGCACTACTCCCAAATCAATGTAGTTCTCATCATATTTGTGGTGCTTTCCCGGGTAAGGGGGCAGTAGCTCATCGGCTGCATCAGATTCACTGTCAGTGTCCATGCTAGCTGGGCTAACAACAAATGTAGAATTACTGATGCTAGCATTGGATGTGCTCGTGGAAGCATAACAACTTGTGTCGTCGACAGGTGCAGGTGTAGTACTGCTGGTAGTAGCAGTACAACCAGTAGAGCTGGTATGTGCCTAAATGGACGTGGGCCTTACTTTTTAAACATTTCTAAATATTTATCAATTTTCGAGCAAAACATTTTTATAATTTTTTAAATGTGAATCACATTTTTATTTATTTGGCATAACCCAGTTTGGGAATACCTGGATTAGACTATTGGAAAAAACATGTAGGGCTTGACATTAACCCATTTAACTTGTAATTTAAATAGATTTTTATTTGGATGTAATGGACATACACAAAATAGTCCAAATTGGTGAAGAGAAAAAATTGTTTAAAAAAATGTTTAAATAAAAGGAAAAGTGGTCCGTGCATATGTATTCACCCTCTTTGCTATGAAGCCCCTAAATAAGATCTGGTGCAACCAACCTTCAGAAGTCACATAATTATTTAAATAGATTGCACACAGGTGGACTTTAAGTGTCACATGATCTCTCATATAGTATATATATATATATATATATATCACACATACACACTGCTCAAAAAAATAAAGGGAACACTTAAACACAATGTAACTAACTAAGTCAATCACACTTCTGTGAAATCAAACTGTCCACTTAAGAAGCAACACTGATTGACAATAAATTTCACATGCTGTTGTGCAAATGGAATAGACAACAGGTGGAAATTATAGGCAATTAGCAAGACACCCCCAATAAAGGAGTGGTTCTGCAAGTGATGACCACAGACCACTTCTCAGTTCCTATGCTTCCTGGCTGATGTTTTGGTCACTTTTGAATGCTCGCGGCCCTTTCACTCTAATGGTAGCACGAGACGGAGTCTACAACCCACACAAGTGGCTCAGGTAGTGCAGCTCATCCAGGATGGCACATCAATGCGAGCTGTGGCAAGAAGGTTTGCTGTATCTGTCAGCGTAGTGTCCAGAGCATGGACGCGCTACCAGGAGACAGGCCAGTACATCAGGAGACGTGGAGGAGGCCGTAGGAGGGCAACAACCCAGCAGCAGGACCGCTACCTCCACCTTTGTGGAAGGAGGAGCAGGAGGAGCACTGCCAGAGCCCTGCAAAATGACCTCCAGCAGGCCACAAATGTGCATGCGTCTGCTCAAATGGTCAGAAACAGACTCCACGAGGGTGGTATGAGGGCCCGACGTCCACAGGTGGGGGTTGTGCTTACAGCCCAACACCGTGCAGGACGTTTGG